>NW_026872915.1:0-13768 GCF_032173495.1 Musca vetustissima
TACAAGGTGAAGGGGATTAGACAAAATACTTAAAGCGGCTGTTTAGATGATGATCGGTCGATTTTCCGAGAGTCAAATCAACCAAAACCTAAAGTGACCAATTTTTTATTTTATGGTGTAAAAATTCACTTCAATAAAAAATATTTTGGAAAATATGCAAATATGGAGTTGTTGATCTAAAATCGGTAAAAAGGGTGCAAATATCACGAAATATTGCTTAGGAATATAGAACCGCCGAAAGTGTGCTTTTCGTGGTAGTTGTGTAGGGTATCATATGGTCGGCCCCGTCCGACTATACTGCTCCGCTCACTGGTTTTAATCTATGTAATGGAAATAAGAAAGAGATTTCGGAAAATAGTGCTCATGTGTATGAAGAATACTTAATTGTAATAAACTTGAAATTAGATGTATGAAAAGAGGTGGAATTCAGAACTATAGTACAAAAAATTAGTATTCACGATTTCCGCATACAAAGTAGCGCGCACTGTGCTAGTTAAAGAATTTCTTCCAATTTGAGAAAATTTCTCAAAAAATGACCAATTGTGACCGTATTTCGCGGTCCCTGGATGATAATGACCTGGACATCTTTGTCAATACTTTCGAAGGGGAAATGTGAAAGGCCACCTAGAAGATAGTACAAAATGTAAAATTAATATATGAAATAAATTAAAAATTATGTGCTTAAAATAAAATTATTAAAATATGAAAATGTGCTTAAAAATTTCAGCTGAGAAAATCTGAATCTACCATCCGATTTTGAGAAAATGTAACAAAAGATTTATAAATATATTTAGATTTTTAAAAGACCGTCTTAGAACTTCTTCAAAGCCGTCTATAATTACTTTCCCCTATATTTTCTCTCTAGGAAAAATTAAATAAATTGATCAATTTTAAATTTAATATACCCACCAGTTTCATAATGCATAGCCTCGAATTCATTGCTGGATAAATCCTATGGCAACGAAATCACGTGCCAACTTCAAAGTAAAGCAACAAATATGCCACGAATAAAACAAAAAATATTCGGAACATCGGAACCATCGATTGTCACAAATATTGTGGCAACGCATTTCGTTGGAAAAAAAATTTTGAATACATTTTTGTCAAAAGGTATCTCAGTTATCCTTTGAAAAACAATATTTGATGTACGTTTCCCCCAAGCCTCAATTTGTATATCAAAATTGTTAAAGAATTCTTTCATAACTTTTAAAACGAATTCACTGCGTGTGTTAAATTCAGGGAATTTTCAGAAATACAATAACGTTCGAAACAGGTTAATTTTAACAGTTTAACGAATATCGATATATCGATTGGTCAAAATATACTTTTTGTACTGACTATGGTATATAACGAACGTGCCTCCGTGTGCGTCCGTCCGTCTGTCCATGTTAAAATTGTAAACAAAGTACAGGTGGCATTTTTGATTCGAATTGGATGAAATTTGGCACAGCTCATTTATTTGGCACAAGGACGAACCTTATTGAAATTGGGAAAAATCGGGTCAGATTTAGATATAGCTCCCATATATATTTTCGTCCGATTTTATGAAAATGGTGCACCAAAGTCCCTATAAGTCCAGAAAATCTCCACAAAAATATTGCTCACCTCAATTGGTGGGCAAATACCGCTAAAACCTTCAATATACGAAAATCGGGCGGGACCTTAGGTATCTTCAAACATGGCCATATATTGATTATTATCTGCCACAAAAAAAAAAAAAAAAAAAAAAAAAATGCGGGAAATATAGATTTTTATATTCCTTATAGATTTTTATACCCAACACAACAATGTTGTCAGCATATTATAGCTTTGTGCAGTCCCCACAGTTTGCAACGCCGAGATATATTGGTTCTAGATCCACCTTCATGTATACCGATCGTCATATCTCGATTATCTGAGTAGATCTAGGCATGTGTGTCCGTCTGTCCACTATAATTTGTAAATACGATACCGACCACAGTTATGGACCAATAGTCACGAAATTTTGTATGTATGATGGTTTTGGCCAAAAAAGACCCCTATTGTTTTTGGTAATGATCCGTTGATATTTTGGGGATGGACCAACAACTTTTATTTTGTCCGTTTTTCTGGTCGCTCGAAAGGCCAAAATTAAACACCACGAAATTTTACACCAGGAAGGGATTATGGCCAAAGAATATGTATGATGCTTTTGATGAAGATCGGTTAATATTTAGCGGATCAAATGGACCCTGAACTTTGTCTGAAAAATATATTTACTCCTGAAGGGCATAGGCCCTCGAAGTTGATAGTTGACCTTAAAATTGATAAGGAGTTATACGTAAATATTAAAAGTTATTCGTAAATATTTAAAGGTGTCTTTGACCCCACTATAAATCTTGCCCTGATCGCTTTGAAATTTTACATGAAGTTTCGGTTATTGTCAAGCTCGACGCCTACAAATTTCGGTGATGTTGAGATGGTATTTATGGGGTATAATGAACCGAAAACTTTATTTTTGTCAGATTTTCTAGTCGCTCTAGAGGTATGCAGAGCAGCTCATATTTTATACATTGAAGGGGATCTGTTAAAATCAGTCAAAACCTAAAATGACAAAATTTTTATTTTATTGCGTAAATATTCAACTGGGGAAAATATGATTTGGAAAATATGTCCGTGTTAGAAAGTTGAACTATTGACCTATAATCGATCGCGAAATATTGAGCAGACTAAGATTATAGAACCGCTGGATATTAGATGTTCGTGATACCTGCGTATGGTATCATATAGTCGGTCCGTCTGCCTATACTGCTACGATCACTTGTTTACATATATATTTCTCACCCTCCAAGATCCTGGAACGGAAAGTTAAAATGTATGTATGGAAAGTTAAAAATATCAAAAATAAGGTGGGACCTTTATATGGGAACTTCATCAAAATATGACTATCTAAAAATATAACAAGTGAAAAAAAGCGTTAAGTTCGGCTAGGCCGTACTTGGGATACCCTAGAGTCACATTCGTCTACCCTCTCCAATACTGCCCAATACACTCTACTTTCATTAATGTTATTATTGTTATCTAAACTTTTTATTTAAATTATAAATCTCTTGTTGTTTATCTTAATTCAAACTCTCTTAATTAATCTCTCTCTCAAATCTCTTGAATGTTCTCTTCTGCTCCACAATCGTCTCTTTAATAATTTATTGATAATAAATAAGTATAAATAATGAAGTTTAGAGCAGAAGAGGAGAGTTGTAATTTAGACTTAGTTAAGCTAGTATCAAATTGAATTTCTTCCGTATTAAAAATAGAAATAATTGTTAACATAAAAAAAAAAAATAATAAATATATTAAACAGACTTATTGTTTTATTAAATAATAATTTTAAAATGTTTTATCGACAAGAATAAAACATAACTCTAGGTATACTGACAGATACTTGAAATTAAAATATAGGTAAAATACCAAAACCGATTATTCTACAATTTTTAATGGGGATTTTTCCTAAAATCTGAAAACCCTAAACCTGGACTGATACTAATAACACATGGTAGAGTATAAAATCTTCAAACTACTACAATTTAGATTGCAAAGATATATGAGGCTTGACCAAAAGGGGGAATAATATTATTACATAGTGTGGGAATTACCGAATATTTGGGGTTATCATTATATGATTCCAACCAATATTTTAGTTTTGTGTCTCAATTCTTTCCTTGAGGATGTATATTTCATTATCGACAGGTTCAAGTTTTTATCACCATATCCTTAGAAGGCGGAGTGATTACAATAGATGGCTAAATCGTCTTAGAATTCCATACTTTGTAGGGTAAAATCTGACTATTTCGAGTAACGAATATCCTCTATACGATAGCAAATCTCCGCTAACATATAAGACTACAGAATTTTAGTACCCAATAATAACTCAATGTACCAAATTTAGTTTGAAACCAGTAAGGAAAGCAGTAAAGTCGGACTGGGCTGACTATATGATACCCTTCACCACTTTGGGTATATTCTACATATGTATCCTAACAAACGTCACGTTTTTGTTATATATCTATATCTGAACCGATTTCAGCAGAACTTGCCAGAGTCTAATTTATATTACTTCAGTACGTTTTGTCAATCGGCCTAGCTATGAATCTTTTCACGAAGCTTAGCAACATCATTCTAGACATAATTCTGTACCCTATACCAAAATTCGTGCAAATGAAAAGATTTCAAGGTACTTTGGTGCACCATTCACCTAAAATCGGGCGAAACTATATATGGGAGCTATATCTAAATCTGAACCGATTTTCACGAAATATTGCACACATCATTCTAGACTCAATTCAGTACGCTGTGCCAAATTTTGTACATCGCAAGATATATAGGGACTTTGGTACACCATTTACCCTAAATCGGACGAAGATATATATGGGAGCTATATCTAAATCTGAACCGATTTTTCCCAATTTCAATAGGGTTCGTCCTTGGACCGAATAAGTGACCCATGCCAAATTTCATCCAATTCGGATCATAAATGCGACCTGTACTTGGTTTAATTTAATTTAACATCGACAGACAGACGGACGGACATGCATAAATCGACTCAGAAAGTGATTCTACGCAAAAGGAATCTTGGGTCTATCTCGATTTTTTTGCCTCTTACAAACATATGCACAAAGACATAATACCCTGTACCACAGTGTGGTGAAGGGTATAAATACAGACAAATATCAGAAACAGAAATTCAAAAACCTAATTGGTGGGACCTTTATATGGAACATGGGAAAATGTGGTAAAACTACGGAAAATGGGGTGGGACTTGTATAATGGATGAACCCATCCATTTGGTAGAAACATTTTACATCCAATGAGAACCCGAAATATAAAACCAGTGAGCGGAGCAGCATAGTCGAACGGCCATTTGATACCCTACACAACATCCACGAAAATCTAACTTTCTGTGGTTATATATTCTGAGCATGAAAAATATTTCGCTATATTTGCACCCTCTTGACCGACTAGAGGTCAACAAATATTACTAATATTCAGTAAATCCTTTCTAATTACTTGTCCAGATTCCCTTCACGGTGGGTTGTGTTATGATGTTCGACTTTCAATTGTGAGCTATATATGGACTAGAAAAAACACAAAAAATTAAGTTTTCGGTCCACCTCATCCCAATATTATTATCGGATCATCACCGAAAATTATAGGCGTTATCCTTGACCATTCCTGGATCCTCATGGAAAATTTCAAAGCGATCCGCGCTGTATTTCCGCCTCCACTGTGGTAATGTGTTACTAAGTAATATCTGGGTACGTAAGCACCTGTAAATATTTAAATGTAACTCTCACATCCGAGTACATACGACAATATAATTGGTATCAATTTAAAGGTCAACCACTCCTCTTGGATATACTATCAGCTTCTCTGGTCTATGTCCTTCAGGAGTAAATATATACGCTATAGAATACAAATTTTGTCATTTTTCACACAAAAGTTAGGGTCCATTTGGCCCGCTAAATATTGGCCGATCTTTATCGAAACAGGCATGCTTATTCTTTAGCCCAATCCCCTTCTCCATGTAGAAATTTGCGGTGTTTGAGCCATAATTGCGGCCTCTAGAGCGACCAGAAAATCAGACAAAAACTTAGTTTTTGGTCCATTTCATCCCCTACATATTAACCGATCTTTTCCAAAAACAATAGGGGTCTTCATTGGCCAGAATCCATCCTACATGCAAAATTTCGTGAAGATTGGTTTATAACTGTGGCCTGTATCGTGTTTACAAATTATAATGGACAGACGGACGGACGGACGGACGGACACACATGTCTAGATCCACTCAGCTAGTCGAAATATGACGATCGGTATACTTAAAGGTGGGTCTAGGACCAATATTTCGCGGCGTTATGGCATATGGTAGGGGGGTTTTCTATCCATTGACAATTGAAAATTTTTTATTACAGCCAATTCAGTGGAAAATGTGCACAAAATTTCCTCAATATTGAATATTCGGATATATTGCTATGTGGTGGGCTATACCAAAACGAAGAGCGAAATATCTCATTTGTAATACCAAACTACAAACGATTTAACCATGTTCAAAATTTAAGATCTCTATCTCTCTAAATATTTCAAGGTGTTGCAAACGGAAGGACAAATTTAACGAAATATAATTTCGATATTTTTAAGTATGGACGTAGTGTCTGAAATATAAAAATAAAAAATGAAAATTGTAGATATTTACATATTTTTCATATAAATATTCTAAAGCTAAGGCGTTGTTAATACGCCCTTACTGCCAATTGTATTTCCCTATTTCTGCTTTTATTTAGTTTTTTCCTCTTCACATCAATGTTCATTTTCCGTTTGCCATACAAATAATTATCCATTTCAAGTGTATTTTCTTTATTTTCTATTTAATGTTGTTTTTTCTTTATTGTTCCACTTCCATTTGTAATTGCTTTATTTTAATGTCTTTATTTCTGTGCTACGTTGTTGGCTATTTTTTCTCCTCCTCTTTCTTTGTTTCCTTCATGCCCTAAATTATTTATAATCACATTTTCCTTATACACTTTGTTGTGTTTATTTTTATTTTTTTTATGCATTCAATTTTTATTTTTAGTTCTGTTTTGCAGGTAATTATGGCAAATGGGTGTAAAGTGTATGGCTGAGTATTGAGGAGCGGGCGCTTACCTTTGGTGCAAACTGTTTGAAAACGTTTATCGTCATCCAGGCCACACGTACACTCTACCGGACATTTTCTCTCGCTGCCATGGGTCACTATTAGCAGTATTGCGACGTGGCAAATCGTAAACCAATTCACCAGCATCTAGAAAAAATAAAATAGAGAAGATATTAGAGGAGATTAAAAAATTGTATTTTTAAATAAAAACCAGTAAGAAAAGTAGTAAAGTCGGACTAGGCCGACTATACCACCACTTTGGGTATATTCTACATATGTATCCGAAAAGACGTCGCCTTTTTGAAGGAATTTAGACATGAAATCGAACGAACTTAAATATGTGATTTGAATGTCTTCCTATGGAACCTATGCTAAATTTAATTTCGTTTGGGCAAGTTTAGATATTAGCAGAGACTTTAGTGCACCATTTAACTAAAATCGGGCGAAATATGGAAGCTATATCTAAATCTGAACCGATTTTTTCCCAATTTCAATAGGGTTCGTCCCTGGGCCAATTAAGTGACCTGTGCCCAATTTCATCCAAATCGGATCATAAATGCGACCTGTACTTTGTTCACAAAAATACATGAACAGACGGACTTGCATAAATCGACTCAGAAAGTAATTCTATGCATATTCTCAGAAGGAACCATGGGTCTATCTCGATTATTTTTGCCTGTTACAAACGTATGCACAAAGACCTAATACCCTGTACCACAGTGTGGTGAAGGGTATACAAATGTTAAATCTAATATTAATCGCATAGAAATATGGTAATTTAGCCAATCCCAACAAGTTATATGTTTCAAAGGCTAAAATAAGGCATGGATTTTTATACCCTTCACCTCACTGTGGTACAGGGTACTAGGACGAAACCTATTGAAATTGGGAAAAATCGGTTCAGATTTATATATAGCTCCCATATATATTTTCGTCCGATGTAAGGTAAATGGTGCACCAAAGACCTTATATATCTGTCGATTTGCACGAAATTTAGTAAAACGTACTGAATTGAGCCTAGAATGGTGTCTGCCAAGTTTCGTGAAAATCGGTCTAGATTTAGATATATGTAGCTCCCATATATAGTTGCGTCCGATTTCATGTAAATGTTGCACCAAAGTCTCTATATATCTTTCGATTTGCACCAAATTTAACATAACGTACTGAATAGAGCCTAGAGTGATGTCTGCCACGATTCGAGAAAATCGGTCCAGATTTAGATATAGCTCCCATATATAGTTTCGTCCGATTTCATGTTAATGGTCCACCAAAGTCCCTATATATCCTTCGATTTGGACGAAATTTGGCACAACGTGCTGAATTAAGCCTATACTGATGTCTGCCAAGTTTCGTGAATATCGGTTCCGATTTAGATGTAGCTCCCATATATATCTTCGTCCGATTTAAGGTTAATTGTGTACCAAAGTCCCTATATATCTTTCGATTTGCACGAAATTTGGCACAACGTACTATATTAAGTCTATAATGATATGTGCAAAGTTTCGTTAAAATCAGTTCAGATTTAGATATAGCTCCCATATATAGCTTCGCCCGATTTTAGGTAAATAGTCCACTAAGGTCCCTGGAAATCTTTTGATGTGCACGAAATTTGGCACAGAGTTATGAATAAGATCGAGAATGATGTCTGCCAAGTTTCGTGAAAATCGGTTCAGATTTAGATTTAGCTCCCATATATTTAGTTTCGTCTGAATTAAGCCTAGACTGATGTCTGCCAAGTTTCGTGAAAGTCGGTCCAGATTTAGATATAACTCCCATATATAGCTTCGCCCGATTTTAGGTAAATAGTCCACTAAAGTCCTTGGAAATCTTTTGACCTGCACGAAATTTGGTACAGCATAATGAATAAGGTCTAGAATGATGTTTGCCAAGTTTCGCGAAAATCGGTTCAGATTTAGATATAACTCCCATATATAGCTTCGTCTGATTTAAGATTAATTGCGTGCCAAAGTCCATATATATCTTTCGATTTGCACGAAATTTGGAACAACGTACTAAATTAAGTCTAGAATGATATGTGCAAAGTTTCGTGAAAATCGGTTCCGATTTAGATATAGCTCTCATATATATCTTCGTCCGATTTAAGGTTAATTGTGTACCAAAGTCCCTATATATCTTTCGATTTGCACGAAATTTGGCACAACGTACTAAATTAAGTCTAGAATGATATGTGCAAAGTTTCGAGAAAATCGGTTCAGATTTAGATATAGCTCCCATATATAGCTTCGCCCGATTTTAGGTAAATAGTCCACTAAAGTCCCTGGAAATCTTTTGATGTGCACGAAATTTGGCACAGAGTTATGAATATAGCTCCCACACGTATTTTCATCCGATTTAAGGTATTTAGTTCACAAAAGATTTGCACGAATTTTGGTAATAGGTACTGAATTAAGTCTAGAATGATGCTGCTAAGCTTCGTGAATAGATCCATAGGATTGACACAACGTACTTAAGTAATATAAATTAGTCTCTGGCAAATTTCCCTGAAATCGGTTCAGATACAGATTTATAACAAAACGCGCCATCTGTTAGGATACATATGACCGACTTCACTACTTTCCTTCCTGGTTTAAATTATTTTTTTTTTCAAAGGGCTACAATAAGGCGTGGATTTTTTAAATTATTTTTTCAAAGGGCGTGGATTGTTTTATTTATTTTCTTTTCCTAAAATAAGGCGTGGATTGTTTTAATTATGTTCTTTTCCAAGGGCTACAATAAGGCGTGGATTTGTTAAATATTTTTTTTTCAAAGGGAATTTTCCGAATTTTACATTTTTGGAAAATCTCCTTTCGTAAATATCCTTCAACATCATCAGTTTGACTAGGGGAAGCTATGTAAATTAAATTAACTCAACGAAGACAAAATTGTGTCCCATTCAATTCGAGAATGTTTCGAGAAATAAAAGAGAATTAAAAATGAAATCATTCCGTACAGATTCTCTTTAACAACTTAAAGAATGTTGTAATATGTTTGGTTTAAATATTTAAAACAAAACGGATTCACTTCAATCACTCTCCAACGAAGTGATACAAAATGAAAGAAGGAAAAATGATAAAGAAGCGCCCTGAAGTAAAGGCTTACACGCAACAACTACAGCAACAAATAGTTGTGAAATCTTAACAAAATGTGTTGTAAAAAACAGATTCGTTGTATATGACTGTGTACGTGTGTGGATGTGTGCGTTTGTCAGTTTGTGGATAATTTGGGTTACCATTGTGTACCATCCATCTGTCGAACAAACTTTCGAGCCTTATGTCCGGCTATTTTATTAACAAAATTTTGTGAAAAAAAGGACGGTGGAAAAAAACAACGTAAAAAAATCAACAGCAGTCGTCTGTTAAAACTTGCGTTGTGTCCCAATTCTTTTACAATGGATGGATGGACGGATGGCTGGCATGGCTTTCGATAACAGATGATAGTGAATATTTAAAAATGGAAACCTCAGAGATTTTTTCTTGGAAAATGTTTGTTTGTTAATATTAAATACAAACCTTTTTTCACTGTAATTACATGTGTATATCTTAATAATTCTTAATTATCTTTTAACAGATTAACGAATTTTAAAATAGAAACAAAAAAAGGTTCATTATGTTTGGCTGGGACTGGTTTATTTTAGAAAATGGGGAAAACGTCAATAAAAATCATCTGCAAATATTAGGTTGTCCCATAATATTCATCCGTGCCACTCTACGAATGAGTCTGACTAGCTATGCTTATGTAAACATGCAGTCTTATCTCTTAGCCGTTTATGGCATCGGTTTCAGTCGTCCCGTTTCGTTGGTGACAAAGCCTCTTTTAAAATTTGTTCTGTCCCGTTCAATATGGAGAACCAAATTTGACGGCATTTTATGCTTCATTGCTTAAAAAAAAACAGTAAGGAAAGTAGTAAAGTCGGACTGGGCCGACTACCACCACTTCACCACTTTGGGTATATTCTACATATGTATCCTAACAGACGTAGCGTGTTTGTCATATATATAGCTGAACCGATTTCATGGAAACTTGCCAGAGACTAATTTATATTACTTCAGTACGTTGTGTCAATCGGCCATCAACATCATTCTACACTTAATTCAGTGCCATATACCAAAATTCGTGCAAATCAAAAGATATATAGGGACTTTGGTGCCCAAATTACATAAAATCGGACGAAAATATATATGGGAGCTACATCTAAACCGATTTTCACGAAACTTAACACACGTCATTCTAGACTTAATTCAGTACGCTATGACAAATTTCGTGCAAATCGAATGATTTTCAGAGACTTTGATGCACCAATTACCTAAAATCGGATGAATATATATATATAGGAGCTATATCAAAATCTGAACCGATTGTATCGAAACATTGCACACATCATTCTAGACTTAATTCAATACGCTATGCCAAAATTTGAGCAAATCAAAGCATTTCCTGCGACTTTAGTTGATTATTTACCTAAAATCGGGCGAAGCTGTATATGGGAGCTATATCTAAATCTGAACCGATTTTCACACAACTTGGCAGACATCATTCAAGACCTTATTCACTACATTGTGCCAAATTTCGTGCAAATTGAAAGATATATAGGGACTTTGGTACACAATTTACCTTAAATCGGACGACACTATATATGGGAGCTATATCTAAATCTGAACCGATTTTCACGAAACTTTTCCCACATAATTCTAGACCTTATTAATTACGCTGTGTCAAATTTCGTCCAAATCGAAAGATATATAGATACTTTGGTGCCTGTATCGGACAAAACTATATATGTGAGCTACATCTAAATCTGAACCGATTTTTTCCCAATTTCAATAGGGTTCGTATTTGGGGCGAATAAGTGACTTGTGCCAAATTTCATCCAAATCGGATCATAAATTCGACCTGTACTTTGTTTACAATTTAACATCTACAGACGGACGGACGGAATAAATCGACTCAGAAAGTGATTCTATGCATATTTTCAAAAGGAACGCACAAAGACATAATACCCTGTACCACAGTGTGGTGAAGGGTATAACAAAAACAATAGTGCAAAGGACACTGCAGACGAAATTTGCACCGTTTACGGGAGTGGGACTACGACCATTAGGATCTCCGCAATTGGTTTAAGAAATTAAGAGCCGGCAATTTTGATTTTCAAGACGAAGACCGCAGCGGCCGCCCAGTAACGACGGATGCGATATAGTGTTCGCGAGATATTGGATGACACTAACATTCCCAAGACAACGGTACATAGGCATTTGATCAATGCAAATCGTTATGAAAAGGGAAGAAACGTATGGGACATCCTAATACAAATGCAAAATATTTCGGTTGGGAAATTTTGCTAACAATTTCATGTATGTAGAAACATACATATGTCAATTTTATACCCTACACAACTAGGTTGTCAGATTATTATAGCTTTGTGCAAACCAATAACCCGCCCAACTAGCTGAGTCGATCAAGTCATGTCTGCCCGTTATAATTTGTAAACACAATACAGGCCGAGAGTTATGTTCCAATCGCCTCGAAACGACGGTTTCTATTGTTTTTGGCAATGTTCGGTTAATACTCAGGGGATGAAATGAACGAAAAATTGTATTTTCTCTGTTTTTCTTGTCGCTCTGGAGGCCACAAATATTATCCCAACATCACGAAATTTTGCACAGGGGAAGGGATCTGAGCCTGGAATAAGCATGGCTGTTTGGATGAAGATCGGTCAATAATTATCAGCTTTTTATGAAAAAACTTACAAAATTTGTATTCTATGGCGTATATATAAATCAAGTAAAAACGTTTTATACCCTTCACCATGGAGTGGACACTAAAAATACCAGTTGTCGTTCGGGACCTTTAAATATGAGGTAAATTTTTGATTGGAAGATTTGAAACCCAATGAACAACGAAAAGGAGTACTGTTGTATTTATACCCTACACAACTATGTTGTCAGCCCCAAAAGTTTGTTACGCCGCGAAATATTGGCCCTAGACTTCAAGTATACCGATCATCATATCACCACAAGCTGAATCAATCTAGACATGTGTGTCCGTCCGTCCGTCTGAACATGAACATGGCTAAATCTACATAAAGTTCTATTCTGACCCAGAAAATACATCTCTATAATTATACCCTACACAACTATGTTGTCAGGGTATTATAGCTTTGTGCAGCCCCAAAAGTTTGTAACGCCGCGAAATATTCGTCCTAGACCCACCTTTAAGTATACCGATCGTCATATCTCGACTAGCTGAATCGATCTAGACATGTGTGTCCGTCCGTCCGTCTGTCCATTATAATTTGTAAACACGATACAGGCCACAGTTATGGACCAATCTTCACGAAATTTTGCATGTAGGATGGGTTCTGGCCAATGAAGACCCCTATTGTTTTTGGGAAAGATCCGTTAATATTTAGAGGATGAAATGGACCATATACTAAATTTTTGTCAGTTTTTCTGGTCGCTCCAGAGGCCGCAATAAGGCTCGAACATCGCGAATTTTTACATGGAGAAGGGGATCAGGCCAAAGAATAAGCATGCATGTTTTGATAAAGATCGGTCAATATTTAGCGGGTCAAATGGACCCTGACTTTTGTGTGAAAAATGACAAAAATTGTATTCTATAGCGTATATATTTGTCCCTGATGGACATAGGCCCGAGAAGTTGATTTTATATCCACGAGGAGTGGTTGACCTTTAAATTAATACCAATTATATTGTTGTATGTGCTCAGATGTGGGAGTTACACCCAAATATTTACAGGTATCTCCGTATTCGTATATTATTTAATAAACCATTATCTCTCTAGAGAGCGGAAATATAGCGCTGATCGCTTTGAAATGTTCCATGAGGTTCCAGTTATGGTCAAGGACAACGCCTATAATTTTCAGTGATGATCAAATAATAATTTTGGAATGAAGTGGACCGAAAACTTAATTTTTTGTGTTATTTTCGAGTCGATCTATAGACCACAAATGAAAGTCGAAGAAATCTGGAATCTGGACAATAGCTGTACTGAATACTCGAAATATTCGGAACATATGTCACTGTAAGGTGCTGTTTACCTCTAATCGGGAAAGAGGGGGAAAATATCACAAAATATTGCCCAGGCTCGGAATAAACATCCGCAAAAAAT
>NW_026872916.1:0-13722 GCF_032173495.1 Musca vetustissima
CCTATTTTCTATGCTTAGAAGAGGGTTTCTATGAATAAAATATACTTTTTGCGATATTTTCTATGAATAGAAGAGGGTTTCCATGAGATCTTCTATTTGAGGTATTTAATTAATAAAATCTACTGATAAATGAGTGCTTTTATAGAAGAGCTACCCTTGGGATAAACGAAGGATTATATGGTTATAAAAAGTCTGATGTGGTTCGAAGAAGTCTAATGTATAAAAAACAAATATTCTATAGTCAGAAAAATTCTTCTGCGAATAGATGAGGATAGAATAGGTTTTTTGTGTATAGGAGAACACTTTTAGGGATGGAAAGGTACTTTATGGAAAATAGGTCTTCCATGGACAAAAGAAAACATCTATGGTTATAAGATGTCCGGTTCGAAGAGGTCTACATTTAATTGAATATTTGTCTACATTGAGGAGAGGTCTTCTGTGAATATATGGGATATTCTTTAAATACTGGAAGGTTGGAAAAGATATTCTATGGATAGAAGATGTTTTCTTTTGATAGGAATAGTCTTCAATCTAATGGATTGATAAAAATAGAAGATGCCATTTTATAGTTAGAATAATTGTGCCATGTACATAAAATATTTCCTATGAGTACAATATAACCATTGTGGACTCATAGAACAATGTTTGCGGATCGAAGAGGTCTACGGGGTCTTATGTGAATACGAAGTTCTCTAAAAAAGAAAATATTTATTAAAAATGTCTACGGAGGTATTCTCAGAAAGGTCTTTGGCTATGAGATACCATTCAAACTATATGTTTAATTTCTGAAATATTTTCCTTGTGGACTATCCGAGCCAAAGCGGCATCCGGCCTATTTGGTGATTTTTTAATAAAAATTTGTAGGCGACCTGAGCGAAGTCCTTTTAAATGCCGAAGCTGAAAATGTAGATTTTTGCACGAAACGAAAGGCGATTCTTCAATAATTTTTTCTTGAAAAACCACCCAAACCGAAAATGTAGATTTTTTTGAAAAAGCTATTCGAAAAGCCATAAGAACTGAAAACGTAGGTTTTTTTTGACAATTTTTTCGAAGAACCATTTGAGAGGCAATGCGAGCCAAAATCCTAGATATTTTTTTTTTTTTTTTTTTTTGAAGAACCAACAGGCCCTAAATATACATTTTTGTGAAGAATTATTTCGAAGGACCGAAGGATTAAAAAATAAGATGAAACACAACTCTCCCGAGCTCAAATTTTTCCAAAGGAACCACCAGATCAGGTTGATAATTGAAGAACTTCTTCAAAGGACCAGCAAACCATGAAAAGTAGTTTTTTTAACGAATTTTAACAAAGAATTTGATCAAATTCTTTAAATGGTCTTCTGGGCCTTTGAATAAGTTCTTCAATCATCAATCTGATCTGATGGTCCTTTGAACAAATTTGTCCATATGGCTCTTCGAACAAATCCGAATGACTATTAGAGCTGAAAAATTAGTTTTTTTTTCTTTTTTTTTTTTTGGAAAACTTGTTCGATGTTATATCAGAGCTTGCGACTAAATATTTCTAATAAATTGTTCGAAGGACCAACCCAGATAAAAATTTAGATTGAAGAAAATCTTCAACAGGCCATCAGACCTTTGAAAAAGGATTGTCAAAACTGCAAATGTTGATATCTTTTAAAGAATTGGTTCGAAGGGCTCTAAGAGCTGAAAATATAGATATCTTAAAAAAAACTTATTCGAGGATAATCACAAAATTAAAATAAGATATTTTTAACGAATTGTTCGAAAAAAAATGTTCCATGATCTGTAAGAGCGAATAATATCAATTTTTAGGCAGATTTATTTGAAGAATCATCAGAGTTGAAAACGTAGATTTTCTAAAGACTTTGTTCAAAGGACTATTATAGATGAAAACGTAATATTTTCGAATAATATTTTTTTAAGTACCATGGCATCTGATTTTTTGGCGTTTTTTTTTTTTTTTTTTTTTTTTTTTGGAAGGACCAGAATTTGCTCGGAAGACCGTATATATTTTTTAAAAGTGTTTTTTCGGATGTTCTTCAAAGTTAAAAAAGTAGATTTTTTAAGAATTTATTCGCAGTACCCTAAGAGCTAATGGACTATATGAATGCTCAATTAGCTCTGAGGGTACTTTTTTACCTTTTTTGTTTTGAAGGAGATTTTCTTCTAGGAGCATCATTGAATATTCCAATTTATCTGCTTATATTTCTATGAGATCTCTTCTATCTATAAATACAATTTTATGTGTATAGAAAACCTCATCTTGTTTTTGACTTCCGTAAAAATCCCATAACTATAATTCTTTTTATTTTCCTCTTGTCATCCTTTATTTGCCCTTCCACTACAATTATTTCATTGTTCCATTAATTTATTTACTTCTCCTTTCATTTTGACATTCTAATTAAATCGCTTTTATTCCGCCTTTGTTTATTTACAGACAAGGAGACCAGCAAATGTTCGCGTATTGAAATGCTAGACAGCAACAGCAGACTAGCAAGCAGATAAAGTCACTTTTCCAACAAGTCCCAAGATAGAGGATTTGTTGAAAAGCTATCATTTCAGGGCCAAAACGGGGACATATTCCTTGGGAGTATTTAAGCAAATGACCCAAAACAATTAGAAGTGAAAAACAATTAAAAAATAAACAAAGCGAAACTAAAACTAAGAGAGGAGATAAGCGCGAGACAGCAGCTGGGACTGACAAAATCGCCCTCCTCTAAATGTCACAACAAAACTAAGCCATTTAAAGCTGGCTGGGAATGGAGATGATAGTACAAAATTGCCAAGCACACAAAAACTAACAGCTTTGAAGGCTAACAAATAAAAAGGAGCACAAAGGACTCAACTCCAATAAAAAGGACAATTCGTTTTTGGAGGATAATAAACGAAATACAGGCACAAAACACTCAAAAAGAAACACAACAAAAGGACTATCTGCAGACGAAGTAGAATTGCAGGAGTAACAAATCAAAATTCATAAAACTAACATAGACAAGTTGAAAGCAGATTCGCACAAAAAAGTATACAACAAAAAATCCTGCAAAAACCCAACAACTTCCAAAAACACAGGATAACAAACAAAAACCAGGATATTTCCTTGCCACACTTAAAACAGTGACATATCCTTTGTTGTCACAAAAGTCCTGGCCGAAGAAGAGAAGGAGAAGTAGTCGTCCTCTCCAAAAACTCATGCAATTCAAGCTGCCAAATGTAATTAAACTACACTCAAGCACAAAAGTATGACACAAATTTAGCATAGCCTGAAATAGAAAACCTAGTTTCATTTAAGACAACAACTACACAACAAAAAAAGAAGACAACATAACAGAATCCAAAAACCCCATTTGCTGCCGCTTTGAAGAAAAAGCTTCCATAACAGAACTGAAAAAACAAGAACTGCAACTTAGAAAGGCCGACAGACATTTTGTTAATTGCCATTATTTCCAAGCCATTTCCTCCCGCACTTTCTACCACTTTTATTTTCTCTCAACTTGAAAAAACGGAAACAAAACAAAGACAACAACAACAAAAATGGCTTTCATATGGCGGCGACGTTCCACTTCAATTGTAAAAATAATTGCCATTTTGATGGCCATTTGGTTTTTCGTTGCATTCTTCATTTACACCGATGATGCACGCCGTGATCCGACGGCCACCAACAAATGGAATGCCATGAATTTGCCGTGGCAACGTTTTGGTGGTGTGGCCGGCAATGGAGCCGGAGCTGTCGCCGGTTCCGGTTTGGCCAACAACAATCAAGTGGACAACTATGAACGTGATGCTGGCGCATTTGAGGCAGGTGGTGGTTTTGGTGTTGCCAACAATCCCGGCATCGCTGGTGGTGGTGGTGCTGGCGCCAATGTTGATGATGATGGCGTTGCCGCTGCTGATGTACCCATTGCCCAACCGGATAACGGCGATTTAATGGCCGCCGGTGCCGATCCAGATGATAATGCCGCCGATATCAATGAAGGTGATGAATCGATATTGAATAATGTCATTGTCCAGCATCCAAATGATAAAGTTTATCATGGGAAATTAATTGCCGGCGGTAGTGGTGGTGATAGGAGTAATCCCAATGATGAAGGTAAGTGAGAAAATAAGAAATTGATAGATAAATAAATATTTTTGTATACAATTGGTGTAGGAATATACAAGATAATTTTTTATAGACCTCGAAAGACATTTATAGCCGAAAATTAAAAGAAAATGTCTATGATTTTCTGAATAATTCGTTGAAGGCATCATCAGAGCTGGTAATGTATATTTTCGGATCGCAGATTTTATGCTTCAAATGCAAAAAAAAAAAAAAATAATTCGAAGGACCTTCAGTGCTGAAAAAGATTTTTTTTTTTTCACTTTATGGAAAGACCATCACCATCAGATCTGAAAATTAAGATGTTTTGAATCGTTCCTCGAAGATCCATCGGGGCAGAAAATGTAAATATCTTAATAAAATTACTCGAAACACACTCAGAGTATTGCCTCGAAGGATGTTTTTTAGCAAATTATTGGAAAGGACTTCAGAGCTGCAAGTTTAGAATTTTGGAGATACATTTTTCAAAGGACCATCAGAACTGAAAACGTTTATTTCTTGACGGATTTGTTCGAAGGAGTATCACAGCTGCAAATTTAGATTTTTTTTTTTGAAAATTTATTCAAAGTACATTCGGAGCTGAATATGTAGATCCTTTGACGATAATCAGTGCTGAAAATTTAGATTATTTTCGAGAAATTCGTTTGAAGGATCAACCGGGCTGAAAGTGCAGATTTTTTGGACTGTTTTAAATGGACCATCATAGATGAAAACTTAGATTTATTCAGAGGATTATCCCAGTTGGAAAAAAATATATTCCCGGATTTATTTGTTCATAGGACCATCAGAAGGTTCATCAGAGCAGAAAATGTAGATATTTTGATGAAATTTCTCGAAACATACTCAGAGCATTTCCTCGAAGGATCACCGGAGCATATAGTGTCGATTTTTTGTTTTAAAGTATTTTATCAAAGGTCCATAGGGCTGAATGTGTAGATTTGTAGAAGAAATTATTCGGAGAACCATCAGAATTGAAAAAGTTGATTTTTTGACAGACTTGTTCAAAGGACTATCGCACCTGAAAATGTAGATTTTTTTGAAAAAAATGTTCAAAGGACATTCTGAGCCGAAAGTGTAGATTTTTTGATGGTTTTCTTCGAATTGTTTGTCCTACGTTGCTCAAGCGAAATAGTCGCCACGTGAAAATGTACTTCTTCGAAGTGCTTAATTGCCGAATTGGTCGATTACAATTTTTTTACTTAGAATATCGGACTAAGAGAATTATTTTTTTACGTGTCAGACTATCTTGAGGTCTTCTACACAAACAAAAGACTCTGAAGGTATTCATTACTAAAAAGTCCCTCTGGAGGTCTTCTATACCTAGAAAACTATAGCATAAAATACCTTTTAAGGTCATATATACGTCGTAAAGTCACGCCTTCTTGGGTTAGTGTAGCCTTCAAAAAAAAATCCTTAAACAAATCCAAAAGGCTAGGCTTGAAAGTCTTCTTTAAAACCCCGAGACTTGTAGGCTTAAAAGTCTTCTTTAAAACCCCGAGACTTGTAGGCTTAAAAATAATGTTTAAAACTCCGCGCCTTGGAGGACTCAATCTTGGCTTGAAAATATTCTTTAAAAATCCACGCCTTGGAGGACTCAATCTTGGCTTGAAAATATTCTTTAAAAATCCACGCCTTGGTGGACTCAATCTTGGCTTGAAAATATTCTTTAAAAATCCATGCCTTGGTGGACTCAATCTTGGCTTGAAAATATTCTTTAAAAATCCACGCCTTGGAGGACTCAGTATTTGGTTGAAAATATTCTTTAAAAATCCACGCCTTGGAGGACTCAGTATTGGGTTGAAAATATTCTTTAAAAATCCACGCCTTGGAGGACTCAGTATTGGGTTGAAAATATTCTTTAAAAATCCACGCCTTGGAGGACTCAGTATTGGGTTGAAAATATTCTTTAAAAATCCACGCCTTGGAGGACTCAGTATTGGGTTGAAAATATTCTTTAAAAATCCACGCCTTGGAGGACTCAGTATTGGGTTGAAAATATTCTTTAAAAATCCACGCCTTGGAGGACTCAGTATTGGTTTGAAAATATTCTTTAAAAATCCACGCCTTGGAGGACTCAGTATTGGGTTGAAAATATTCTTTAAAAATCCACGCCTTGGAGGACTCAGTATTGGGTTGAAAATATTCTTTAAAAATCCACACCTTGGAGGACTCAATCTTGGCTTGAAAATATTCTTTTAAAATCCACGCCTTGGAGGTCTTAGTTTAGACTAGGAAATCTTCTTTAAAAATCCACGCCTTGGTGGACTCAACCTTGGCTTGAACATATTCTTTAAAAATCCACGCCTTGGAGGACTCAATCTTGGCTTGAAAATATTATTTTAAAATCCACGCCTTGGAGGTCTCAGTCTTGGCTTGAAAATATTCTTTAAAAATCCTCTCCTTGGAGGTCTCAGTCTTGGCTTGAAAATATTCTTTAAAAATCCTCTCCTTGGAGGACTCAGTCTTGTCTTGAAAAATTCTTTAAAACATACGGATGTTGGGTCAGTCTAGGCTTAAAAAAAATATTCTTTAAAAATCCACGCCTTTGACTCAGTCTAGGCCTGAAAATATTCTTTAAAAATCCACGCCTTTGACTCAGTCTAGGCCTGAAAATATTCTTTAAAAATCCACGCCTTTGACTCAGTCTAGGCCTGAAAATATTCTTTAAAAATCCACGCCTTTGACTCAGTCTAGGCCTGAAAATATTCTTTAAAAATCCACGCCTTTGACTCAGTCTAGGCCTGAAAATATTCTTTAAAAATCCACGCCTTTGACTCAGTCTAGGCCTGAAAATATTCTTTAAAAATCCACGCCTTTGACTCAGTCTAGGCCTGAAAATATTCTTTAAAAATCCACGCCTTTGACTCAGTCTAGGCCTGAAAATATTCTTTAAAAATCCACGCCTTTGACTCAGTCTAGGCCTGAAAATATTCTTTAAAAATCCACGCCTTTGACTCAGTCTAGGCCTGAAAATATTCTTTAAAAATCCACGCCTTTGACTCAGTCTAGGCCTGAAAATATTCTTTAAAAATCCACGCCTTTGACTCAGTCTAGGCCTGAAAATATTCTTTAAAAATCCACGCCTTTGACTCAGTCTAGGCCTGAAAATATTCTTTAAAAATCCACGCCTTTGACTCAGTCTAGGCCTGAAAATATTCTTTAAAAATCCACGCCTTTGACTCAGTCTAGGCCTGAAAATATTCTTTAAAAATCCACGCCTTTGACTCAGTCTAGGCCTGAAAATATTCTTTAAAAATCCACGCCTTTGACTCAGTCTAGGCCTGAAAATATTCTTTAAAAATCCACGCCTTTGACTCAGTCTAGGCCTGAAAATATTCTTTAAAAATCCACGCCTTTGACTCAGTCTAGGCCTGAAAATATTCTTTAAAAATCCACGCCTTTGACTCAGTCTAGGCCTGAAAATATTCTTTAAAAATCCACGCCTTTGACTCAGTCTAGGGTTGAAAATATTCTTTAAAAATCCACGCCTTGAAGACAGAGTCTAGGGTTGAAAATATTCTTTAAAAATCCACGCCTTGAAGACAGAGTCTAGGGTTGAAAATATTCTTTAAAAATCCACGCCTTGAAGACAGAGTCTAGGGTTGAAAATATTCTTTAAAAATCCACGCCTTTGACTCAGTCTAGGCCTGAAAATATTCTTTAAAAATCCACGCCTTTGACTCAGTCTAGGCCTGAAAATATTCTTTAAAAATCCACGCCTTTGACTCAGTCTAGGCCTGAAAATATTCTTTAAAAATCCACGCCTTTGACTCAGTCTAGGCCTGAAAATATTCTTTAAAAATCCACGCCTTTGACTCAGTCTAGGCCTGAAAATATTCTTTAAAAATCCACGCCTTTGACTCAGTCTAGGCCTGAAAATATTCTTTAAAAATCCACGCCTTTGACTCAGTCTAGGCCTGAAAATATTCTTTAAAAATCCACGCCTTTGACTCAGTCTAGGCCTGAAAATATTCTTTAAAAATCCACGCCTTTGACTCAGTCTAGGCCTGAAAATATTCTTTAAAAATCCACGCCTTTGACTCAGTCTAGGCCTGAAAATATTCTTTAAAAATCCACGCCTTTGACTCAGTCTAGGCCTGAAAATATTCTTTAAAAATCCACGCCTTTGACTCAGTCTAGGCCTGAAAATATTCTTTAAAAATCCACGCCTTTGACTCAGTCTAGGCCTGAAAATATTCTTTAAAAATCCACGCCTTTGACTCAGTCTAGGCCTGAAAATATTCTTTAAAAATCCACGCCTTTGACTCAGTCTAGGCTTGAAAATCTTCTTCAAAAATCCACGCCTTAGAGGATACAGTCTAGGTTTGAAAATATACATTAAAATCCACTCTTTTTAGGACTCATCGCAGGCTTAAAAATATTTTATTAAATAGGACTCTGTGTAGGCTTCAAATTATTCATTAAAATCCACACCTTCGACAACTCAGTCTAGGCTTCCTGAGGGGTTCGGTCTAGTCTTTTTACTATTAAAAAACGACTTTAAAAACCACGTCGGCACAATCTAGGCTCAAAATTGTTTAAAACTTTGGAGGTATCTGCTCAGTGAGGGCTCAGACTGGCTGACATTTTTAAAAATCCACTGCTAATGAAATGAGCTTAATAACTCGTGTTAGTTGACCCGAACGATAGAGTAAAAAATATATATTACGAAAAAATCCTCAGGCCAGAACTTTTTATACCCTCCACCATAAGGTGCAGATTCAAAATACTTCATAATGGTAAATTTTTGGTTTGAAATCTTGACACCAATAGTCTTCATATTTTTATATTGTTCAGTATTATCATAATCAGGCTAGAGAGCGCAAATGTTTCGCCGATCGTTACCAACTTTTGGATTTAGTTTCGGTTATGGCCAAGGATGTTGATCGGTTAATATTTAGGGGTTCAAATGGACCCATGGTCGGTATGTCGCAATTCTTCAACAATGGCATCGTCGTATAATTTTAGATTATACAAGAAAAATATGAAAGGCAATATGATATCCTGTCCCATGTGTATATTTCCCACACTCAATTTAAAGTACAACCTCTCAATTAAAAGAAATCACCTTTGTATAACAAAACTGTTACATTTATCATTTCCTCTCAAGAACAACGCAAGAGAGAATAGAGCAATTATCGAACCCTGCCCCCAAAAAATTCAAATCGTTAATTATCGGAAAAATTAATGGTATTTGTTGTCAGAGTCAATGTCAAGATCAAAGCCACAACCAGTGGAAAACTCAAATCCGGTAAAAACCGACAGCAAACAAAAACATTTTCATGACTAATTAAGTAATTTTCTTCATTGTTATGTTTTATAGTCAGATGTTTCGTCTGTTCGCCTTTGCTTAAAGGCTGAACAGTTTGTGTTTTGTTGTTGTTTGCTTGAAAAGTAAATTATATGACTGTATAAATTATTCGTTAATAAAGAAAAACCACCATGGCCGGTTGGCCTGTCGGTCGGTCGAGCAGAGAAAACCCTAATGGCAAAGTAACACCAGTTACCAAACAAACCAACCAGCGAGCCAACAACAACAACACCAGCCACACTTAACCAACATAAATGCCAGGTAGGAAAAACGAAAAAACGACCAGGGAACTGCCACAGAAAAATGGCCCAGGCTTTGATGGTAGCGGCAACAGCAGTGTCGTGTATTGGCGGTCTTGTTTGTAAACCGAGTCTTTTAACCCAGTTTAAAGCAGCAGCAGTGGCTGGCTGACTGAGTGCGGCATTAAGAAATCACGATCTCCAAGCACAAAGTTGGTGGCAACAGCAAACGGTTTACAACTCGGCATACCAAACAAACATTTCATTCATTTTTCGTTGCATATTTTCGAATGATAAATGTTCGACTGGAAAAACAATGCGAACTGATTGCTTGGCTGACGGGTTGCTTGGGTTTGGTTGGTCATTTTGGCTATGGGTTTTGTAGTTTAACAGTCGATCTATTGCGGCTGAATCTTTCACATTACAGTAAATACTCATAAATCATATGTCAGTCGTGTCGTGTGTGGTGGTTGCAAGCAACCAAGCTGGCGGTGCCATGTCATGTTGCAACACTGGCTCATAAGTTTTGCCATGTGCCTCAAATAATCAACACACACAGACACATACACTAACTCATTTCCACAAAATCTATATTGCGATGACATTGGACAAGTTGTCGTTGTGGAGTGTGTTAGTCGAACAAATATTTACGACAAAACAACAAAAGAATCATGTGTGGCGGAGGCTAGGAGTTTGCGAACCCACCGAAAAAAATTATGTCAATTTTTGTTGTTGTTATTGTTGTTGGTGTTTTCATCCATAAGTCTGTTGGTTAGTCATTTTGAATTGTTGGTTGGCTTTGGCTGATGATTGTTCTATCGAAATGCATGCCTGAATTATTTAAAATGCTGTCATTCGCCGCAGCAATATTAATGACCCCAAAAAGCGGCCATCATTTATAAATAAAAATATTTTTGTGAAAATCTGTCAAAAAGAGTTATAAATAGTCAGCCGAATAGTTGTAGTGAATGAAAATCGAATGGTGATTTGGGTGGAATGAAGTAGTTTTTTTCAGTGCAGTGCCAACAACAATATTTTAATGCTCACACGGAGACCACAAAACCTGGAGTTTTAAATAATATTTCCTAGTTTCAGACTATCCTCCAAGGTGTGTGTTTATTTTTGAGCCTCAAAGTCGCAATTTTTTATAGAATATTTTCATGACAAAAGGCATGCATTTTTGGAAGAATATTTACAAGCCTAGAGTGAGTCTTACAAAGCGTGATTTTAAAGAATAATCTCAACCCCAGACTAAGCACTACCAGGGAATATTTTTAAGCCTATACTGCCTAGGGAATATTTTTAAGCCTAGACTGATTTATCCAAGGCGCTGATGTTTTAAACAATATTTTAAGTCTAGCTTAAGTTCATTAAGGCGCGGATTTTTAAAGAATATTTTCAAGCCTGACCGAATTCTCCACGGCGTGGACTTCTAAAGAATATTTTTTAATCTAGACTGAGGCCTTCAATGTGTGGACTTTTTTAGAAAATTTTCAAACCAACGTTGAGCCAAGAAAGCGTGGATTTTTAATGAATATTTTCAAGCCTACACTGAGCCAATAGTGCATGGTTCTAAACAAATATTTCCAAGACTAGACTGAATCTCCAAAGAGCAGATTTTTAAATAATATTTTCAAGCCATTGGGAAGCAGATTTAAAAAATATTCAAGCCTAGAATGAAAATCCAAAGCGTGGATTTTTACAGAAAAATTTCAAGCCAGGACTGTGACTCATTTGCGCCTTCATCTGTAGCAGATCTTCACAAAGTCTGTCTTTATAAAAACTTTGGATCTATATGGGGCCTTCTATCAATAGATGGTCGTATGAATGTTTTCCATTTATAGAATATCCTCAGGGATCTCCAGAAGGTCCTTATAACGTAGATGATATTATATGGAGACCATCTACATAAAATATTTACTGGAAGTGTTCTATCTATGGATAACTTAAAAAAGGTCTATAGAACACTTTCGTCAAGATTCCCTCTAGTGTGGAAGTTTCCCTGAGGATATTTTAGACACAGAAGACTTCCTTTAGTGATTTTAGAAGACCGTCGGTAGGTTTTTCAACCTATAGAAGACATTAGAAGATCTTCTCTATATTGAATGTTTTTATGTATGGATCGATCTATAAAAGCTTAAAGAAGGTCTATAAGTCCTTTATCTCCAGACGAAGATTCTGAAGCATCTGACGATCTACATAACCAATCTGCATAACATATACACAAGACCTTCATCAATTTGTTTCCAGACAAAATATTTGTCAGGGCTATTCGTGTTTTGGGGGACCTCATACATAAGGTCGACTAATAAGGTAATTCTTCCGAAGGCCTGCTGGAAATCTACAAACTCTAGAAAGCTATGTGTGGAGTGTTCTTTTTCTGTCGAAGTCCTATATATCTGTAGAAGTCTTTTAGAATGATTTCGCAATGGATTTCCATCTATAAATTTTCATTGGAATAAATGTACAATGTCTTCCGGCAATATATGTCCTCTAGAGGGTGATATGGTCTCTAGAGGGTGATATGGTCTGTAGAAGCATTTTATAATGTCTCTACAGGCTCTGCTTTTTATAAACGGTTTCTGAATAAGTTACTACCCATAGAAAACAATTGGAACAAATCTTCAATATCGTCCGGCAATCTAACCTCCAGCAATAACCTCTTGATGATTATCTAGGCCTCTCTCTATATAAGCCCTCGGTAAGGTCCATTTATATCTATCGACATACTCCTGAGGCAGTTTCTATTCATAGCATACAATGTCTTCCGGCAATATTGAGACTCAAAAAGGTGGCATAGAACCATTTATCTAATGAAGCCTTGTGAAATGCCTCAGGACTATCATCTATTTATGGCCGACTTTTGAAGAAGTTTCTGTCCACAGAAGGTGATATGGCCCTCTCAGCAGAAGTCCTATATAGGGTCCATCTATATGTAGAAATGCATCTAGAAGGTCTGCTATATATGCACGGACTTCTGCAGAGATGTCTATCCATAGCAGGTTTCTATCGATTGAAGGCACAAATATATATATATATATATATGTCGGAACAAATTGACAATTTGTTCCGACAATATAGAACGTGTTATGTTCCTCCGTTTATAGAAGCCTTTGTAGTGCCTTTAAAGAGCCTGCTTTTTATGATTTACTTATGATTGTGTTGCTATCCATAGAAAGCTAAATATACAATCTCTCTATGGAAGGTGACATGGGCGTTTCCCTGTAGAGGCCTTTTGAAGTCTTTAGCAAATCCTTTCAAGGTCTCCTATTTAAATATATTTTATTAAAAGTCGTCCATATCTGCAATTATCTTCACAATTTATTCCACAACACCTTCATTCATAGAAGATACACACACCTACATTCTGACACATCATTCCATACCCATTGTAAATCAACAAATTATCTGATGGGAAAAATCTCTTCTCCAAGACTTTATACACTTCGTCTGGTTTTTTGTTCGTCTTCTACGATTTTCAAGGATTTTCTCAAAGGCCATAATAAAATTTACTTTATTTCTTAGTTTCTCACAATCCTTTTTGTGAAATTACAAATCCACTTTAGATAAGCGAGTAGAGCTTTGTTATGGTTTTTAGTAACGCTCTACAAAGAAGAAGATGATGATACGCAACGAACGGACGAACGAAATAAAAATTAACATCCTTTTTTTCAAACCGAAGATATCTACGGCGGTAATCTCTGACCTTATCCAAGACAAAGTTACAACAGAGAGCTCATTGTGTTTTTTTTCTTGGTTGGGGTGATTTCAAGTAAATCATTTGCCAGGGGAAAAAAAGACATAACGAAGACCAAAAGACAGGAAAAAAATTAAAATTAAGAAAAACGAACCGAAATAAAACAATCAGTGAGTCCAAAGGGAAAATAATCACAACGTCAGGACTGTCTGCATAAAAACAGGAAAAAAAGAAGTGGAAGAACAAAAAACAAAACAAATCATGATACCAAAAAAACAAAGCATATTAATTGTAACTTTTGATAAGCAGAAAATTACAAACAACACGAATCAGGAATTTCAACAACTCAAAAGGAGATAGGAGACCAGCACAAGAAAAAAAAAAGAACACCAGCAAC
>NW_026872917.1:0-13803 GCF_032173495.1 Musca vetustissima
AAAACTAATAGAAATGAATCAACCGAGTTAAAAAGGAAATTAAATATAATATGTTCGAAAAGCTTAGAAACACTGGATAATTTAGATATAGGTCTATAGTTTTTTATATCATTCTTAGCACCAGTTTTATAAACAGGGGTAACTGAAGAAATCTTCCATCTATCTATAAATAAACCTTTAGATAAAGAGAGATTAAAAATATGAGCTAAGGGAAAACAAATGGATTTACTGCACTGTTTTAAGAAATAAGGCGAAATTCCATCAATGTCAATTTTAGTTGAATCTTTCAACATTTCAAAACCACGTAATACGTCTGTTTCATTTAATTTAATAGAACCCATATTTATGACTTCCTTAACAAAATCCAACGAAATGTTGTTATCTGCAACATCAGTTGGGACAAAATTGGATTTAAAAAATGAAGCAAAATATTCAGCAATATCTTTGAAAGATGTTGCATATTTACAATCAAGCACCATTGGTATTGGAAAATCACTGGTTAACAAGAAAAATATCGAAACATTCATCTATGGACTTATTTATGAATAAACTTTCCCAGTTACAACTTTGAATAATTTCATTTAGAATATTGAAATCACATCTCTTAAAATCAAAATGTGAGTTATCAATTATATTAGAACTAAAACTGTAAAATTCAATGGTTACAACAAGCGCAACATGATTTAAATCAACGTTACCTATTGGATGATCTGATAATTCTATTTTGAAGTTAATATTCTTACTTAAATATATTAAATCCAAATATCTATTTAAATAATTTGGAAAGCAATTCACTTGGACTAAATCAAGACTAAGCATAGAATCAATAAAATTAATTTCATGCGATAAATTAACATTATTAGCATACATAAAGGATGAATTAGGGTATGAGAACCAAACTAATTTACATAGATTAAAGTCACCCGCAATAAAACAGCCATCATTTTCAGATTCTGGAACAATATCAACAATATTTTGGATATGTGCATCATAAAGACTTGTTGGCGATTTAGGTGGGATATACGAAGCAAGAATATAAATTGAATTAGTAGTACCGATGATACGTACGCAAAGTTGGTCCAATAAACTGTCATTATTTGGCAAATTAATTAATACGGAATTAAAACATAGATTAATAGCTATAAGCACACCACCACCACGAGAACATCCAGTTTTAGCTATGTCTCGATCTTTACGGTACAATTTATACAGCTTGGTATCAAAAAATTCACCATCATAAAAATCAGGATTAAGCCACGTTTCCACAAAAACAATGACATCATAATTACATTGTGATGTTTCCATAAAAATATCAGAAGATTTTGTTCGTATACCAGACATATTTTGATAATATATTTTAAGAGAGGAAAGGCTATGGTTGATTAAGCTGGAGGTTGCTCCTGTTGGACCCTGGGAAAATTATGAAATGGCCGCACTCTCACATTCGATGGCCATAACATCGGCTTAAAAATTTCATTGTAGAAATCAGCTGTAACACCCAATTTGAAATTAACACTTCTCAGTTCATCAAGGTTTGCATCGCTTTTAACAAGCTTATAACACGTTAAATGATTTCTAGTTATACTAGAGTGCTTTTCAACGTAGGCTATTATATCTTCAGCAACAACAGTAGGTTTAAACGATGATAAATGAATCCATTTTTTATGTACTACGACATCCAACTCGTTACTCGAATTTTGACCAAAAACCGCTTTTTTATGTTTAACATTAGTTATATTTCTAACCCCATCAACATTGTTCGTTGGGTTATGATTTAAAGACGAGAGACCATGGGGAGAGGCACCAGCTGATAAACTAATGCGCTCACCGCAGACTGCAGTATCAGCAATACCATCACGCATAACATTATTGATAGATAATTGTGAGGCTTCTCTGTTTGGAGCATCTGCAACAATAACAGACTCATTAACTGCATTGCTTGTGTTGCTAAAACCAGCATTCACAACAGATAAATGAGAGGCTTCTATGGAATTTCTCATTGCATCATCTTCAAATATTCGCCGGATATCCCATAAAGTATACATTTTCGTGATCGCAATAAAATTCTATGTAGATTTTATCATGTTCTATTCTATCACGTTACAGATCAAGATATTTAAATTGAGCTTAGAAGTTGTGCACGATTATTTGTACTACTAGGAAGGTCAGTATTTAAATTAGTTTTATCGGTCTATGTTTTGCTATATTTCGAGTTTCCAATTTTTTTTCGTAACCTTTCGTGGACAATGACACAGTAAGGAAAGTAGTAAAGTCGGACGGGGGCGTCTGTATGATACCCTCCTCAGACGTCTCCCTTTTGAAGGGACACTGACATAAAATTGAACATACATAAATATGTGATTTTTATCTACATGTGAATCGACTAACATCAAACCCTACACATGCCTTTCTATGCTAAATTTTGTAGTATGCTGCACTGATCGAAATATAATCTCAATCAGATACTCGTTGATTATTTGGTGCACAATAAACATGAAGTAGTTCACCCATAAAAACTATAAAAAATGAGTTGAGACGTCGGGTTAGATAAAGATGAACAGATTTTACGAGCGGACACTGAAGGTTTTGGTGCAGGCACATCCTCCTGTAGAGATGAAGAAGGAAACCTGGTGACAGATACAGACAGCGTGTTGAGGATCTGGAAGGAGCATTTTGAAAAGCTTCTGGTATCAAATAGTGGCATTGAAGAAGATACCCCAGAACCAATAAGAGATGATGGTATAGGGTGTACACCACATAGCCAAGATGAGGTAATAAAAGCAATTAATCGACTCAAGAACAATAAAGCAGCAGGAGCCGATAGGTTACCAGCCGAACTATTGAAGACTGATGGCCAGACGCTGGTCAGGAGCATGCACCAGCTGATTAGTACAATTTGGCTAGAGGAATGCATGCCCAATGATTGGAACCTCAGCATCCTGTGTCCCGTGCACAAAAAAGGAGACAAAACGGTATGTGCCAACTATAAAGGAATAAGTCTCCTTCCCATCGCATACAAAGTGCTATCCAGTGTGCTTTGTGGACACAAACCACCTATTTGTCGACTATAAAGCCGCATTCGACAGCCCTATCCGTTCAGAGGTGTTTAAGGCCATGTCTACGTTCGGCATTCCTGCAAAATTAATACGGCTATACAGGATAACTTTCAGTGGCACAAGGTCAGCAGTTAAAGTAGGAAAGGACCTATCGGAGCCCTCCAATACCGAACGTGGATTCAGACAAGGTCACAGTTTGTCGTGTGATCTTTTTAACATCCCGCTGGGAAAGGTCATACGAGACGCAAAGGTGAACAGAAATGGCACTCTGTACACCAAACAACACATGTTACTCGCCTACGCCGATGACATCGATATAATAGGTCGAAAATTGCGAGCGGTAACAGCCACCTTTGAACAAATTGAAAATGAGTCTGCCAAAGAGGGTCTGGCAGTAAACGGGAGAAGACCAAGCTGATGGTATTAACGCGCAAGATGTCCAGTAGACTCGGACCAACTGTGGAACTGAGATTTTCTCTCTCATATTGATTTTTTGGTAAGCATAGATTCTCAGTTCAGAAATACTAACCTCACACTAAATGTGTCTATAAGCAAATTTTCTGTGGCCAAAGTAAATTATTTGGTTTATGTAATCGGAAATAGTGGCGGACCTATGTTGAAAATGGTCATGATTTGGCGTCGACCTCAAATAAATGCCAGCCTCTAAAAACGCTTTGAGATTATATGGCTGAAACCATATATATTCCCAAAATTTGGCGGGACCTTGATATGTGTTAAAACGTGGATCTGTTGATAATTGTTTGCTGATACGTCTATCCTCATTTTAACTCCTGGAATCAGATCACTGGCCTTTGGGTGGAAAATCTGTCGAAAACCTTCAAAGTACCGGAAATTGTGCAATATCAAATGACTAACAGCATTGTAGGTGCAAAGCTGCATCATAAATATTGATATCTCTGTTGTGGTTGCAACAAACAAACATATACACGGTCATGCCTAAATCTATGTAAACGGAGGGTATAATAAAAATACTATCGCGGTGCTTTAATACACGTCTATATTATCATCACAGTTGACGAGCCATGCATCTATATGCATTAGCCCGAAACAAAACATTAGTCGATCGGTCTGGTCATTGCTAACGAACCAACGATAGTTGTTTGTAGAAAAACCACAGGGTTGCACTTTCTTCGGCAAAACTGGTGACTTGGAGGACGATCAATTCTGACACAATTTATTTGCCAGACATTTTGGTAAAAATTCGAATATTGTATCGAATATTGTGCGAATCTGATGGGTCATCCGCCGTACACTGGCTTGGCACCCGTCGAACATTATTTTATTTTCATTACCGAAGCTACTACAAAAAAATATTCTTTACAATATAAACAGTTGTGAAAAACTTGCTAATGGAAATATTTATGTTCATACTACTAAATGAAAAAAAAATCCACCAAAGCAAATAATAATCACCAATGAACAACACCCAATGCTCCCAAGTATGGCATGCCCTACAAAAGTATATTTTAAATTATTAATTAATATAATCCCCATAAAGTATGCTATTATTTTCGTGAGAGTTACTTTAAAAAATTATAAACTTTTCTACCATGCACACTTACCCCGGTACACCATGGCTCTGCAAATCATTCGTGTTCAAGTGAAATCCATTAAATCAAATATACATTTACTAACTTCACATCAACCACTCCAGTCCACAACATCATTTCTCAAAACCACCGCATGACTCTGTCGTTCGTTCGCTACTTCGTTCCATTGCTATTTTATGCATTTACAAACACACAGCTACGCCAATACAAAAAAAAAAAAAAAAAAAATAACGGATGGATGCCAGCCAGGATGGATACATTTCGAAGGATACCTATGGCGATGGGCACAGCATGTTGCTGTTTAAATTACCGCCAAAGTTTAGCATGTTTAATGCGGTGGTGGTGGCGGTAATGCATATTGCACTAAAAATTCACCACCCGCAGTGTGATCACCAACGCCACCAACCAACCTGCCAGCCAGCCAACCAACAGAATCCAGCCACTAGTCAACAATAATATCAGTCTATGAGTAAAAGTAACACAGAAAACGAAAAATTCAAAAGAGAGGGAACAAAAAACGAAAACGCATTGCCAAATAAAAAGCAACTAGGAAATGGATATTTTCTTTTGGAGGGGAAATAAGCGTAAGCTTTGCTTTTTTGGTTGTTGGTGGGAGGTGCTTGCCGACGGACGGAAAAACCATCAGGAATAATGTTGCCACATACCAACGAAGTGGAACTTTTTAATGCAATAACTTAGCAAAATGCTCTAAAAATCCTCACGAAAATAAATTGAATGCCTGGATATGGTCTACGGATATTACCGACGCAGCGAAATAGTAATATCGCAATGTGTATTAAAGGCAGGGCCAGCAGGCATTATGCATTACTGGCCAGTTTGGAAAATGTTAATGATTACATTGAACATTGTGTGTGTGTGTGCGAATAGTGTTATGTTGGAATTTTCGGGAAAATAGTTTTGAATTATAAATGCTTATGTGATGGATTCAAAAAATTTCACACAGTAATAAATCTCTGGAATGAAGTAACAACGAAATTTAATGAAGTTTATGGGATCATAATTGAATAAACAGATACGAAACAATAAATTATGTTAATATGAAAATAGATTACTAAAATAAAATTGGAAAGGGTATTATCATTGTGTAGGGGATATACAATTGAAATCCTACAAATAGCTAACATCTTATGTCCACTGTATTCAACTATGGACTATATTGAGAGAACCCAAAATATAATATTACACCGGATGCGGTGGAATTTTTTTATGCAATAGCCTCAAAATATTGAAAAATGTGTGATACCGCTTATGGGATATACTTGAAAGATGATAACTTTTTATTATTAATCAAAATCTACAAGTAGTATACCTTGTATATGTATATCGTAATAAATTAAATTATTTTTCCATGAAACGTGTGTACGTTAAATAATAAAGTTTTGGAGGTGTTCAATCAGAGCGGAAATAATGCTTCGAGGAATGGGTTTAGAACTTCTAAAAGTATATTAATCATGCTGGAGAATTCTTAAAAAACATGTGATATTTGCATTTTGAACATAACAAAATTAAGGTTGGCCTTAGTATGGGGGCTATATAGGCTCATGGACTAATACTAAAAATTCTGTGAAGACCTTTTTTGGCCACCAATGTCCCGGATTTCAGTAATTTCGTAATGCTAATGTATAGTCATTTCGGTTTGAACATCATTATATATATCAAATAAATTTGTATATTTAGATTAGGATCTTGAACATAACGAAAATAACGGTCGATTTTTATACCCTTCACCACCCTGTGGTACAGGGTACTATGTTCTTGTGCATATGTTTGTAACAGGCAAAAATAATCGAGACAGACCCATGGTTCCTTTTGAGAATATGCATAGAATCACTTTCTGAGTCGATTTATGCATGTCCGTCTGTCCGTCTTTCCGTCCGTCCGTCCATGTATTTTTGTTAACAAAGTACAGGTCGCATTTATAATCCGATTTGGATGAAATTTGGCACAGGTCACTTACTTGGCCCAAGGACGAACCCTATTGAAATTGGAGAAAATCGGTCTACGTTTAGGTATAGCTCTCATATAAGGGTACCCCCAAATTTTCGGTATTTTTAGGTTCTTGAGAGCGTTTATTAAAGGAATTCGCTGAAATTTGGTACTTTGAGTTCTTATTGGGTAGCAAATCTTCCTGCCAAAAATTATAAATAAAGGTCCATTTTATTTCGGATAGCCTCCATATAAGGCTACCCCCAATTTTCGGTATTTTGGAGGTTTTGATCGCATTTTTCGACCGAATTCGCTGAAATTTGGTACTTTGAATTTTTAATGGGTAGCAAATCTCCATACCAAAAATAATAAATAAAGGTCCATTTTTTCGGATAGCCCCCATATAAGGGTTACCCCAATTTTCGGTATTTCGGGTTCTTGGGCTTGTTTTATAACTGAATGCTCTGAAATTTTGCACATTGGGTTCTTATTGGGTACCAAATTACTCCACTAAAAATTATAAATATAGGTCCAGTTTTTCTGGTAGTCCCCATATAACGATACCCCCTAATTTTTGGTATTTTGGGGGTTCTGATCATATTTTTCGACCGAATTGACTGTAATTTAGTACGTCGACTTCTTATTAGGTAGCAAATCTTTCTACTATAAATTATAAATATAGGTCAATAAGGGTGCCCCCAATTTTCGGTATTTTGGGGATCTTGAACCTATATTGGGAGTTTGGTGCATCATTTACAAAAAATCGGACGAACCTATATATGGTAGCTATATCTAAATCTAAACCGATTTCAACAACACTTGGCGTATATCAATCTAGATTTAATTCAGTACTCTGTGCAAAATTTTGTCTTTATCGGATAAATATTGGGAGTTTGGTGCACCTAAATCAGAACCGATTTGTATACCCTTCGCCACACCGTGGTACAGGGTATTATGTTTTTGTGCATATGTTTGTAACAGGCAAAAGGAAACGAGATAGACACTTGGTTCCTTTTGAGAATATGCATAGAATCACTTTCTGCATCGATTCACGCATGTCCGTCTGTCCGTCCGTCCATATATTTTTGTGAACAAAGTAAATGACGCATTTATGATCCGATTTGGATGAAATTTGGCACAGGTCACTTTTTTGGCCGAAGAACCCTATTGAAATTGGGAAAAATCGGTTCAGATTTAGATATAGCTCCCATGTATATCTTCGTACGATTTAAGGTAAATTGTGCACCAAAGTCCCTACATATCTTTCGATTTGCATAAATTTGGTACAGCGTAATGAATTAGGTGTAGAATGATATGTGTGTAGTTTCCTGAAAATCGGTTCAGATTTAGATATAGCTCCCATATATATTTTCGTCCGATTTAATGTAAATGGTGCACAAAAGTCCCTATATATCTTTCGATTTGCACGAAATTTGACACAGCGTAATGAATTAGGGCTACAATGATGTGTGTTAAGTTTCCTGAAAATCGGTTCAGATTTAGATATAGCTCCCATATATATTTTCGTCCGATTTTAGGTAAATTGTGCACCAAAGTCCCTATATATCTTTCGATTGCACGAAATTTGCCACAGCGTAATGAAATGGGTCTAGAATGATGTGTGTTAAGTTTCGTGGAAATCGGTTTAGATTTAGATATAGCTCCCATATATATCTTCGTCCGATTTAAGGTAATGGTGTACCAAAGTCCCTTAATATCTTTCGATTTGCACGAAATTTGGCACAGCGTAATGAATTAGTTCTAGAATGATGTGTGTTAAGTTTCCGGTTCAGATTTAGATATAGCTTCTATATCTGTATTCAATTTCATTTTATAGGTCCTTTAAAAATGCGACGTGTTTTAGGATTCATCTGTTGAATATACCCAAAGTGGTGAAGGGTATCGTGTAGTCGGCCCGTCCGACTTTACTACTTTCCTTACTAGTTATATGAGGGCTATGTGGAAAATGAATTTATTTTTAGACAGGGCCGACTATTATTACCACTTTGAGTATATACACATCACGCATAACAAATGTCATCACAAATTATTTTGTTTGTGAGTTTACAATATACAAAGGATAGAACAGACATATTACCTTTGGACATGAAATGGGACGACATTAATTATTTGATCCATACAGATAGATGCAGAGATGGTCCGTCGGAAACATTGACGTAAATGGCATACTTTTCTAACGTATAATACATACGTCAGAAACCCACCGAAAACTATTAGGTTTTAGACAAAATAGCTATTTCCATTCATAAATTTGGCATAACTACGGTCTTTGGTGTACAATTTGCATAAAATCGAGCAATGTTAATTATGAGAATTATATATAAATATGGACCGATTAAAAGAGAACATGACAGCAGCCTTTCGGCATGCAGCAACTCAGCGCGCTATCCAAAAGTTCATCTTCATCTCTTGGTGCATAATTTGTATAAAATCTCTAGATTTGTTTACTCTACACGGTACATGAAGTATGGAAGTTTTATAAAGGTGTTAAAAAAAACCTGCTGAAATCGTTCGAAAACTCATGTGTTCCCTCTAATTCATTGAACTGTAATTGTCCAGGTTAAATCGTAAAGTTTTATATACGTTTGAGTCAGTATGAAAAAAATTTATATTTTTATACCCTACACAACAATGTTTGTAAGGGTATTATGGCTTTGTGTAGCCCAGAAGTTTGTAACTCCGCGAAATATTGGTCTCAGACCTTTTAGTATACCGAATATTATGTCGTATCATTATTATGAGTCGATCTAGCCATGTGTGTCCGTCCGTTTGTCTTTCGGATTGTTTAAATCGGCCTAGCTTGGGGTCTTTGGTGCACCATTTACTAAAAATCCATCGACATTATATATGGGAGCTAAACCGATTTAAACAAAACTTGACACACGTAATACCATATTATCTTTAGTGCGTTGTGAAAAATGTTGTGCCAATCAGCTTAACTTTGAGGCTTGGGTGCACCATTTACTTAAAATCGGACAAAGAAACTTTACTCACTGTTGGTTATACTAACTTCAGCACGTTGTGCTAAATTTGCGGCAATCGGCTTAACTTTGGGTCATTGGTGCACCATTTACTAAAAATCCATCGACATTATATTATGGGAGCTATATCCAAATCGGAGCCGATTTCAACAAAACTGGGCACTCGTTATACTATAGTAACTTGAGTACGCTGTGCAAAATGTTGTGCCAATTGCACTAACTTTGGGCCTTTCGAGCACAATTTACTAAACATCGGGCGAAACTATATATGGGAGCTATATGTATTTCAATAGGGTACGTCTTTGGGCCAAATAAATAAGCTGTGCCAAATTTCATACAATTTAGATCATAAATGCGACCTGTACTTTGTTTACAATTTAACATGCACATTCGGAGAGACGGAAGGACATGCATTAATCGACTCAGAAATTGACTCTATGCATATTCTCAAAAGGAACCAAGTGTCAAACTCGTTTCCTTTTGCCTGTTACAGACATATACACAAAGACATAATACCCTGTACCACCATGCTGTGTACTTTCAAAATTTTTTAAGAAGTCTGGTGCACCATTTACTAAAAATTCATCGACATTATATATATAAGGCAACTAAAACCTCAAAAATTCTTAAAGGAGGGCTGTGTCGAAACTTAGTCATAAATCGGAAAATTTATCCTGCAAGAACGCGGAATAACAATTACTGCCACTTCGATTTGAAAATTTGAGCAAACCTTACAAATGGGACAGAGATTTTGTATGATATTATAAGTATATACAAAGTAAGAAAGTAACTCGACCTCAAACCATAATTATATCCGAAGTTATACCCATTTTTTGAAAAGTTACCTCTGAAACAAATTGAATATTAATTCGATGTATACAAAAAACCCTAACAATGTAAATTTTGTGGATTTGTTGTCCCCTTTTGGATGGGTTTCTTTGGTTATGTTGTTCGGTATCGTTATTGGTGTGGAATTAAACATTGCCGCCCAGGCTGTTGTTGTCCGGTAAGTTTAATTTATGTTAATTTTCTTTTGTCCGTCAATTCACATTGTTTGGGTGTGTTGTTTAGTGGTGACGGTAGTTGTTGTTTGCCCCCAACATAATGGGATGTATGATGGGAACAGACCGCAACATGATTTGAACTACACCAAAAATAATAGCTAATCTAAGTAGCAGTTGGTTGTACAAGCTGAGGTTCTGCAACACAACCATAGATAGGTTAAAAACTTTGCGTCTCATTATTGATGGTCTATTTATATGCGGCACTACAAGTCGACATTTTATTTTTTATTTTTTAGAGAAAATTCGTTAAAGATGAGATTCTGGATGCAAATCAGTTATGGTTATTAGCCAATTCGACGGAGATTTAGTGGTAATTAATATTAACCAAAAATGTATTATTTTTAGATTTCTTGGGTCTGATTATCTTCTACAGAAAACGAACTCTTAAGGGTACACCCCCCCCCCCCCCCCCCACCATTCACGGGGTCAAAAATTTTGTTGACTTAATTTGAATCTACACTAATTCCAGAATGTCCCTACAAAATTTTTAGTGAAAATCGCAAAACTCTTGAAGATATAGCCGATTTATTGTGTCAGCATCAAGTGACGGCCGAAGGGGTTCTCAAACATTAAACGCGTTTTTCTCTAAACGAATGGCGGGCACGATAAATCAAAAGCTAATACCCCAATCGATTCCAAATGTTTACACGTTTCTCTGTGAGTGTATAGCTATCGTATGAACTAGGATATGGCCAATCGGTGAAGATTTTCCTTATTATACCCTTCACCACACTGTGGTACAGGGTATTATGTCTTTGTGCATATGTTTGTAACAGGCAAAAGGAAACGAGATAGACACATGGTTCCTTTTGAGAATATGCATAGAATCACTTTCTAAGTCGATTTATGCATGTCCGTCCGTCCGTCTGTCCATGTTAAATTGTAAACAAAGTACAGGTCGCATTTATGATCCGAATTGGATGAAATTTGGCATAGGTCACTTATTCGGTCCAAGGACGAACCCTATTGAAATTGGGAAAAATCGGTTCAGATTTAGATATAGCTCCCATCTTTTGATTTGCACGAAATTTGGTACAGCCTAATCATTTAGGTCTGGAATGATGTCTGCCAAGTTTCGTAAAAATCGGTCCAGATTTAGATATAGCTCCCATATATAGTTTCGTCCGATTTCATGTAAATGGTGCCCCACAGTCTTTATATATCTTTCGATTTGCACGAAATTTGGCACAACGTACTGAATTGAGCCTAGAATGATGTCTGCCAAGTTTCGTGAGAATCGGTCCAGATTTAGATATAGCTCCCATATATAGTTTCGTCCGATTTCATGTAAATGGTGCCCCAAAGCCTTTATATATCTTTCGATTTGCACGAAATTTGGCATAACGTATTGAATTAAGCCTAAAGTGATGTCTGCCAAGCTTCGAGAAAATCGGTCCAGATTCGGATATAGCTCCCATATATAGTTTCGTCTGATTTCATGTAAATGGTGCCCCAATGTCCCTATATATCTATCGATTTGCACGAAATTTGGCACAACGTACTGAATTGAGCCTAGAGTGATGTCTGCCAAGTTTCGTGAAAATCGGTCCAGATTTAGATATAGCTCTCATATATAGTTTCGTCCGATTTCATGTAAATGGTGCCCCAAAGTCCCTATATATCTTTCGATTTGCACGAAATTTGGCATAACGTACTGAATTGAGCCTAGAATGATGTCTGCCAAGTTTCGAGAAAATCGGTCAAAATTTAGATATAGCTCCCATATATAGTTTCGTCCGATTTCATGTAATGGTGCCCCAAAGTCCCTATATATCTTTTTATTTGCACGAAATTTGGCATAACGTACTGAATTAAGCCTAGAGTGATGTCTGCCGAGTTTCGAGAAAATCGGTCCAGATTTAGATATAGCTCCCATATATAGTTTCGTCAGATTTCATGTAAATGGTGCCCCAAAGTCCCTATATATCTTTCGATTTGCACGAAATTTGGCATAACGTACTGAATTGAGCCTAGAATGATGTGCCTTAAGTTTCCTGAAAATCGGTCCAGATTTAGATATAGCTCCCATATATAGTTTCGTCCGATTTCCTGTAAATGGTGCACCAAAGTCCCTTTATATCTTTCGATTTGCACGAAATTTGGCATAACGTACTTAATTGAGCCTAGAATGATGTCTGCCAAGTTTCATGAAAATCGGTCCTGATTTAGATATAGCTCCCATATATAGCTTCGTCCGATTTCATGTAAATGGTGCACCAAAGTCCCTATATATCCTTCGATTTGCACGAAATTTACCATAACGTACTGAATTGAGCCTAGAGTGATGTCTGCCAAGTTTCGAGAAAATCGGTCCAGATTTCTATATAGCTGCCACATATATAGCTCACATATTTTAAGGAATTGACGCACCAAGGAACCAATAGGAACAAAACGTTTTGAAATTAGTAGAACCTAACCTGTGACAAGTTTGCTTGAAATCGCCTAATATTTGGATAGAGCTTCCATATATATTTTCGCCCGATTTCAAGTAAATTGGGCATCAAATTCCTCATGTTAGTCAGATTGCACAACGTACAAAAGTGAGCATAGATCTACGTAGTTTTCTAGAAGTACGGACATAGCCCAACGTATGACCTATTTATATTTGTTTGAAGTCGATTTACATACTATATGGATATATCTATGTAGATTCACATTTAGATAAATATCACATATATTATTTCATCCAATTTCATGTTAATAATGCTGTTTAATATACACATAGTGATGAAGGGTATCACATAGTCGGCCCCGTCCGACTTTACTACTTTCCTTACTGGTTTTTGTATTTTTTAGAGAAAGTTCGTCAAAGATTATATCCGGGATGCAAATCAGCTATGGTTATTAGCCAATTCGACGGAGATTTAGTGGTAATTAATATTAACCAAAAATGTATTATTTTGAGATTTCTTGGGTCTGATTATCTTCTACAAAAACCGAACTCTTAAATGGTGATATGTCAACAATTTATTTGAAATAATACTGGATAGATCCAGTACTGTTATTGCCACTTGTCGTTGATATTTAACCTGGCTTGGTAATTTCCCAAACTTTACTGCTATTAGTAAGAATATTTAATCCACTCATTTTTTTCAGGTACTTAAACCCGCATTAGCAAGTAAATATTTTTCTTTAAAAAAATACCATGCTGAAATACCAAAGC
>NW_026872918.1:0-136952 GCF_032173495.1 Musca vetustissima
TCTATTTTTTTTTGTCTCACTATCCTCCGCAGGTGAAATGATTACAACAGAGTCTTAGAACCAAACGCGGAACAAATTCGGTTGAAAAACGCGCTCAAGAATCCCAAAATACCGAAAATTGGGGGCTATCTGAAAAAATGGACCTATATTCATAATTTTTTGTGGGGAGATTTGGTACCTATTAAGAACTCAAAATACTAAATTACAGCTATTTCGGCCGAAAAATACAATCAAAACCCCCAAAATCCTGAAAATTAGGAGGTACCGTTATATGGGGGCTACCAGAAAAAGTGGACCCATATTTTTAATTTTTTGTGGAGACATTTAGTACCCAATAGGAACCCAATGTAGCAAATTTCAGTGAATTCGGTTGAAAAACGCGTTCAAGAACCCCAAAATACCGAAAATTGGGGGGTACCCTATATGGGAGCTATGCCAAAACGTGGACCGATAAAGCCCATCTTCAAACATGACCTGCCTGCAGACAAAGGACGACTCCATGCTAAATTTTGGCGATCTACCTCAATTCGTTTAGACACTAGAGTGATTACAACAGACAGACGGACATGGCTATATCATCATAGAATTTTACGCTGATCAAGAATATATATACTTTATGGGGTCAGAAATGATTATTTCGATGAGTTACAAACGGTAAAACAAAATTAATATACCCTCCTTACTATGGAGGAGGGTATAAAAATATAATTTTTTGTTTCAAAATTTTACATTCAAATAAACAACCCATAATTTTAATATCGATTGTTATCCAAATTCCAGAACACATTACTTGCTACCCCAGTTCTGCAATATCCCTGTAATACGAAACCGATATAATTGCCCATTTTATTCCGAATCTTCTAACCCACAATTACTGTGCAGTAATAATGAATTTTCCATTGGAATTTCTAAAAAAAATAAAAAGCAAATTCTTCTCCTGGCTTCCACTTGTTCTCCATTGTCTGGTCTTACCGTTTTTTTTTTCAGTTCAACTGATATTTAACATTTCCCCCCAGAAACAGAAAAAAAATGGAAAACAATAACAACAAACAAATTTACATTTTGCCAAGCCTTTTTTTACTCCCCCAAAGGAATTTTGAATTATTCAGTAAATAAAGGATTTACTCATACTCCTCAGTTATGACGGAGTCATGGGATACCGAGAGAGAGAGGCATAGTAAAGTAATAACAAAATCTAAATAACAACAACAACAATAACTGTGTACAACATTTGTTCAAAATTCATAACAAAAATTTTTGGAGCATCAACAAAAAAACCTAACTATGAATGAAAAATATAACAACAACAAATACAGCAACAACACCAACGATGCTATATAAACATACCTATGTCAGCAAATACCTAACAATGGTTACAATGACTCTTCGGAAGCCAGGTTAAAACCTCTTGAGGGCGATAAATAACTGTAAAAAAACCAAGCGAAGAAGAGATGCTGCTGCTGTTGCCACAGCCTTTTGTTGCCATTTTAGCTGTTTGTGTTTTCTTAGGCATTTTTTGTCGATGTTGTTGCCAGAGGTTGGCATCTTTTAGGTTTGCTAAAAAATCGTACTCACACACACACACGCTCTCTCACAAAGATATTCATATGCACAAAAGTTTCGTTCCGCATTTGACCCGAAATAGAGGAAGCAACAACTCAACTGTGGCAGACATAGAAATATATATTATGCCAAGGAACAAATAACAACAACAGCAACATCAACAACACAAACCACCTCATATCCTTACCCTAGAGAATACAATTGTGATTGTAAGATGAAGACCAGTTTTTTTGAAAGGGTAAAAAAGCGAACATACGATATATTCTGGGTTATGAAAGAAAAGCAATCCATTGTTGTATTCTTGAAATCTTTTGCATTGGTTGGCCATCAGGTGTAGGTCCCATATAGTGGTACCCCTTATTATACCCTTCACAACACTGTGGTACAGGGTATTTTATCTTTGTGCATAACGAGATAGACCCATGGTTCCTTTTGAGAATATGTATAGAATAACTTTGTGCGTCGATTTATGCATGTACGACCGTCTTTTGATGTTAAATTGTAAACAAAGTCCAGGTCGCATTTATTATCCGATTTGCATGAAATTTGCATTTTGTCAAAGGACAAACCCCATTGAAATTTGCGAAAATCGGTTAAGATTTAGATATAGCTCCCATATATACTTTTGTCCGATTTTATGTAAATGGTGGACCAATGACCCTTTATATCTTTCGATTTGCACGAAATTTGGCATAGCGTACCGAATGATGTGTGCTAATTTTCGTGAAAATCGGTTCAAAATAAGATGTAGCTCCCATACGCCTATAAAATTTTCTTCTCATACTGAAAAATCGGTTGGCAAGTATCTCCCATATAAAATCCCGATAGATTTCAGGAGTTTTCAGAAGGTCCACCTAATGTTGGTGGGTATGTTTTTCCTGCCCTAGCAACTTTTGTTACATGGTTTCCTTTATTGTCGTGATATCGTTTTGTTATTTAATGCTAACACGTTTCTCTTTTATTATTTTCCATATGAAACGTGTGCAAATGAAAACTGGGAATGAAGAACACATACATTCACAGGTGACAATAAAGTGGAGCTCGAATCTCTGGTAATAAAGTATTAAAGAAAAAATAAGTACAAAGACACTAAAGTACGCCAAATTACAGTCATTCAAGTTAAAAAACTTGTGTTAAACCTTCAAAATATGGACCGAAACTTGATGTTTTCATTGAACCCAAATTTCCATCTTTAACGACGAGACGATCTGGCATATTAGAGTTATTTTGAAAATTTCTGCAACCAAATTAAATCAAAAAATCCGACTGATTCATTCTGGCCTAAAAGTCCCGATATATCTTGGCCTATCAAATTATAACTACCTACGGGAAAAATGATGCTAAGACATTCAATATAATGAAAATACAGCCGGATATTTAACATATTCCACCAGAATATCTTTAAATTCTCTGTAAACCGAAATGCCACATTACAGCCACTTAAGTTATTAAATGCGACAAGAACCTTCAAAATATCGAAGAAGGTGCGGGATGTTAATATTGAAGGTATGTCAGGTTATATTTTATCCTCAATTGATATTTTAACATCCGCATATGTGTTACCCTCCAATGACCATACATACTATATCACAGTCCATTCGGTTGCTGATGCTATGTCCTTCAAAATAACTAAAATGATGGGATCTTGTCTGCAGGGAGATCTTCCAATGGCTGAGAAATCAATATAAGGAATTACAACCAGAGCGGTAGCTTTATACGAAGTCGTTGTCAACAAGTAACAAGGTGTCAGTCGGTGTTGTCGACAGATATATATCCCCAGCCGATGGTTTGCGGAGGTCTTCGGAATTAGACACAGATTTTTATGATTTTATCAAAGAGGTTTCGGATTAATGTTTATAAAATTGTTTAAAATATTAAATATTGTGAGGGAGGTACCGGAAGAAGTGGACTACTGAGTCCCATCTTTGGACCTAACCTAGACTTCGTAAAGATAATGGGTTGTGCAATGTTTGGTTCATATCGGACATTCCATTCACCTGGCATTGGATTTACAAATATTGAAAATTTTGACTATTTATGGGGCAGGTACCAGAAGAAGTGGGCCGATATTCCCCATCTTCGAACTTAAACTAAGTTTGGACGAAATATTAAGATGTGCAAAGTTTGAATGAAATCGGTTGATGACTTCGAGAGTTATCGTGCGCACCAGCCAGACAGAAAGCCGGACAACGCACGGACTGGCGGACGGACATGACTAAATTGACTCCAAATTTTCTGAAACGGATTTGGTCCAAAGAAATATGGGGTCTAAAACCAATATTTATGTAAGGCACATTTTGACCGTATCAAAGTGTATATACCCTCATCAGCCTAAAGGCTGCTCTAAAGTGAATAATTGCCTTAGGACTTTTTTTAGTCCCTTAGATGCGGTCTATGATCTTCGAAATTTAGGTTGCGATACTTTAAAATTGCAAATACTTCGATTAGAACTAAGGGGATGACCTTCAAAATGCCTAAAACGGAGGGGAGGCTTTATACGTAGGCCATGTCAAGAAATTGATCCGAAATTGAACAAAAATGTTGTCAAGAATTTAAGTCACTCAGTATTTAAACCTAGCCATCCAACTAGGATCTTTGAAATACCGACAATGGGATGGGACCCTCATAAGGGGGTTATTTTAAAATTGTCAGCCATGGTATTTGATATGCTCTGTGGAAAATGCAATCCCCCACAGTTTGACATGCTTAAAGCGTAATGATGCCTTCCTGTCTGCAGATTTGTTTCTCCCTGAGATCCCGAAATGCCAATTTATAGCCACATCTGTTAAAATATGCAGCTAGAACCTTCGAAATATCGAAATGGGGCAGGATCTTCATATGGAGGATGTACTCAAGCATGGTTCTATATTCAATATTGTCTGTCAGTCTACATTTGTCCTATGGGAACTGCCAAAATTCCAAATTCCAGCAACAACTTTTGGAAACGACGAAAATAATACCTTCGAAATACCTATAATCGGGCGGAGCCTTCATAAGCAGGCTATTTCAAAAATTGGTCTTATCTTAATAATTTTTACTCAGTAGAATTTTATTATCTGAAAACCAAAATACAGCCGCTTTGATAGCAATATGCGGATGCAACTTTCTAAATATCCAAAATGGGGATGGATGTTTTTCCAAAATATCGATCAATTTACCCCATTTTAAATACCAACAAAATTTAGAAGTTTAAATATAGAAGGTCTATATTAATTATTGATAATACCATCATGATTTCAACAGCGAGGCGAACGGACAAGGTTAAATCGACATAGAACTTTACTGAGCCTCAGAATATAGCTTATGCGGTCTTCGATAAGTATGAAAAATATAGATCCTACTGTGGTTAAATATGGAGATGAATTTACCAACGGAAAATTTAAATATCGAAAGAACTTCATAAAAAATGCCACATCCCTGCTACATCCTTCCAGATGCTAAGAGAAAAGCATTTGGTGTGGGAGAAAATTTTAAGACGAATTTTCCATGCATGTATGTATGTGATTATTACTATTCGGAACACAACAGAACAAAATTCACATTCCCTGTAGCTTTGATACAAAAATCTATAACTTAAAAACTGGTCACCTTAAATTCTCCCGAACCCAAATATCTTTAATAATAACACCGTTTTTTATCTTCACAGCAGCAACAACAAAAACAACAGAAAAAATTGTCAGGTGTGCAGTTTTTTTTTCTAAAATTGTTATTAGTGTATTCTTTTCTTTGCCATCTAGCTCTCGCTCACTGCCAACAGGGTAAGACTAACGAGCACGCTAAATACCTTAGGTAACCTCCTCTATACTATTTATCCTTGTTCAGTGTGAACATCACCTGTACTACTGCTGCTTACGCCGCTGTAGTTGTTCTTGTTATTGTTGCTGCTATTCCTGCGACAATGTGTGCAGCAATTTAAAATGGGGTTTTTGTTTTGCTTTTTTCTTGCCGGCTTTGCAGTTATCCGGTAATGTGAAAACATTTTGCACTTTTTCTGTGTGAGTTCGCCGTTTGTTGTTGTTAGTTTTTTTCTTTCTCCTTTCTGTTTAACATAATGCAGACTATGCGAATAAATACAGATGTGTACCATAGTCTCACACTCGCACACACAAACACACATTTGTATATTGTAACATTGGAGGGCGACAAACAAACAAACGGATAGAGGCTAGGAAATATAGATAGACGTTGACACTTCCTTGTCGGTGTGTGTGTATGTGTTTGTATAGAAGTAGGAGAATGTCTGTCGTATTGTTTTTACCATTTTTTTTAGGGTTCAGGAAAGAAAAATTATTTTTGTATTTTAGGTAGAAAGGAGGTTATTTTAAAATTTGAAGTTTTAGGGAGGTTTAGAAAATATTCGGAAATATTGAAAAATTGAAATAATTTTAAAAAGACCATCCTCGGGCCCTTGAATGTGATTTAACGATTCATCAACGCCCAGACGAAACGGCTGAACCTAGAATCTTGAAATTTTGGGTGAGGGTCACTCTTGGTGACAGATAAGGCTGGGTTTTTGCTAATTCGTACAAAAACGGTACGAAAAGTACTAAATGTGATACCATTTGTATTTGGCGAACCGTTAGAGCTAGAACTCTGAAATTTGGATTGGTGGTCGCTGATCGAGTGTAGGATAGGTGTAGCAAAGGGTTTTTGGAAATTCGAAATATAACTACCGGAAATGTACTAAAATGTACTTAATTTGGTACAAAAAGCATGTGAATGGATCGAGCTAAAAACTTGAAATGTGGAATGCGAATTAAGGAGATAGTTTTGAAAGCGTGTACTCATGTCTACGAAAAGTACTATATGGTACTATATTTGGTACAAATTTGATTTGGACCTATAAATCGAGCTGGAATCCTGAAAATTGAAAGTAACATTACCGTCGGAGCGAAGGATTTGGATATGTACGCAATTTTGGAAATTTTTTACTTATGTGTACGAAAAGTACTAAATGGTACTATAATTGGTACAATTTGGATTTTTGGTGAACCGATAGAGCTGGAACAATGAAGTTTGGAGTTTGGGATCATTGTAGGGATGTAGGATTAGGGTCAGGATTCAGTTGAACAAATTAATACTTATGGGTACTAAAAGGGTAATAAATTTGTTAATTTGTTAGATTTTTATTTTATGTGAACCAATAGAGCTAGAATCATGAAATTTGGAGTCAGGATCACTGTTAAAGTGTAAGATTGAAATATGTATGAAGTTTTAGACAATGTGTACTAAATTTGGTACAAGCGATAGAGTTGAAATCATTAACTTTTGATTTAGGATCACTGTGGAGGTGTAGGATTGGGGTATGTAGGAAGTTTTGGAAATTGGTACTACTGTGTACTAAATTTGGTACAATTTGAATTGTGGGTGAACCGATAGTGTTGGAATCTTGAAACTTGGATTTTAAATCACTGTGGGGGTGTTGGTTTGGGGTAAGAAGGAGGTTCTGGAAATTCGTACTACTTTGTACTAAATTTAGTACAATTTGAATTGTGGGTGAACCGATAGTGTTGGAATCCTGAAACTTAGATTTAAGATCACTGTGGGGGTGTAGGATTGGAGTATGTAGGAAGTTTTGGAATTGGTACTACTGTGTACTAAATTTGGTACACTTAGAATTGTGGGTCAACCGATAAAGTTGGAATCCTGAAACTTGGATTTTGGATCACTGTGGGGGTGTAGGATTGGAGTATGTAGGAAGTTTTGGAAATTGGTACAACTATGTACTAAATTTGGTATGATTTGAATTGCGGGTGCAACAATTGAGTTGGAATCTTGAAACTTTGATTTTGGATCACTGTAGGAGTGTAGGTTTGGGGTAGGAAGGAGAATTTTAGAAAAAAGTACTACTTTGTACTAAATTTGGTACAATTTAAATTGTGGGTAAACCGATAGTGTTAGAATCCTGAAACTTGGATTTAGGATCACTGTGGGGGTGTAGGACGGGGTATATAGGAAGTTTTGGAATTGGTACTACTGTGTACGAAATTTGGTAAAATTTTAATTGTGGGTGAACCTATGAAGTTGAAATCATGAAATTTGGGTTTAGAATCACTGTCGGGGTCTAAGATCGGGGTATTTAGAAAGTTTTGGAAATTCGTACTACCGTGTACTATATTTTGTACAATTTACATTGTAGGTGAACCAATAGAGTTGGAATACTTTGAATCTGGAATCATTGTGGGGGTGTAGGATCGGGGATGCATGAAGTTTTGTTGGATGGTTGAACAGGGTAATAATGGAAAAAATATGTGTGCTAAATAGAAAATGTTGATTTGGGTGAACCTTTAGAGCTCCAATCATGAAATTTGGTACTAAATACACGTTTAAATATTTCCTACATTCGCTAACGAAGTTGCGGGCATATGCTCGTACGTACATAAAAATTGCTTTTGTCGTATAATTTTGGATTATTTGTTTTCGAAAAATATCCAAAATTATATTTATTGGATATTGATAAATTTTTTTCAAAATAATTATTAAATTTTAAAAAACGTTGATTTAATTTTTTTTCTAAGTTCAATTCTCCTCGCCAGATAAATTCGTTCAAAGACTTTATTAAATATTTAAAATGACTTCCCCCCGCTCCTTCTTTAAAATTCCCCATAATCCCTGCCAAAAAAATGTTTGATAAACCCCATATATTTTTTTTTGTGTTTGCATCAAACATTTTAACGAGCTGTAAATCGGCCATGAATAAAATTTCTTTGTTCATAAGGTTTTTGACTTTCACAAAATGTTTGATAAACATTTTCAAACTTTTCGCCTTTTGTTTGTTTTAAAGTTTTACAGCAAACACAAAATGATACGAATGCATTAATGGAGAGAGAGGAAAAAATGTTTATTTTACACACACACACATGCAATGGAGCAATAAACCTTTAAAAAAAAAAGAATATGTGTAATGATTACGGATTATGGGGAATTTAATATTACCCCCTCTCTCTACCCTCGATAGTTAGTCATTGTTGTGATTCTTTACATTCCGCTTTTGTGTGTGTGCGGACTCACGTATTTTTTTTATGAATTTGGTGGCAGCTTGTGTTTGGCGCTAGCGATAAGAATTTCTGATATTTCATTAATTTTTATTGACTTGTATCAGTACAAAGAGTCTATAGGGTGCATCGCACACCACCCCACCCTTCTGTCAGGCAGTCACTCGCTTGCTCACTCGCCCATTCAAAATCAAGATGTTCAATCCGTGTGTTTGGTTACAAGTTCAACAGAAAACAATTCTGCTGATGATAAGGGAAACCGTGTCGAGGTACCAAGTGCGGCTACTAGGCGTTTAATGGCCTGACGTTCGCTATTATTTTTTTATATTTAATGAATGCGTAAATACGATTTGTTTTCAAATTCTTATCAAATGCAATTCACTGGCGGTATGGCCGACTTATAAAAATAGAAAAATTCAATTTCTGTGTCAATAAATTTCCTTGGAATAGAAAAAATAGAAACTATAAATAAAGTTGTGGATTACGGGGAGAGAATAACCAAGACCTTTGCATTAATAAGAAATGTCGTTCGAATCTGGGTTTGTGGTTTAAAATAATGAAGTTTGATATGGTGCGTAAGTATAACTGCAAAGATGGGAAATTGCATTTAAAGACCGAGGAATATATGTCAGGCGGTTAAAATATTAAAAAATACTACGCTTGTAGATAGAACTTAAAAACAAATTTTAAAATATCCACGTCTGTTTAAGGACCTTAAAAATATTTTTAAAAAATCCACACCTGTTTAAGGACCTTAAAAAATTTTAAAAAAAAAATCCACGACTGTTTAAAGACCTTTAAAAAAATCGAGCCCTGTTGAGAGTACCCTAAAATATTTTAAAACCAGTGAGCGGAGCCGTATAGTCGGATGGGGCCGACCGATACGATACCCTACACAAATATCACAGAACTCTATCTTTTTGCGGATTTTTATTCCGAGCCTGGGTAATATTTCGTGATATTTGCACCCTCTTTCCCGATTAGAGGTCAACAGCACCTCTTCCTTACACAGACATATTTTCCGAATATTACCAATATTCAGTACAGCCCTTCTAATTACTTGTCGACATTCCCTTCACCGAGGGATGTGTTGTGATGCTCTGCTTTCAATTACGGCCTATAGATCGACTCAAAAATACAAAAAAAAAAAAAAAACGTTTTCGGTCCACTTCATCCCAAAATTATTATCTGATCATCACCTAAAATTATAGACGATGTCCTTGACCATAACTGAAACCTCATGAAACATTTCAAAGCGATCTGCGCTATATTTCCACCCTCTAGTGTTGTAATGGTTTATTAAATAATATATGAATACGTAAGCGCCTTTGAATAATTACGTGTAACTCCCACATCCGAGTACATACCACAATATAATTGGTATCAATTTAAAGGTCAGGTTAGGTTAGGTGTGGGGATGTGCAGTCACATGTGTGACTGCAACACTCTGAGACCGGTTGGGTCCGTTGTGATCATCCACAAGAAAAGATACAGTGAAGAGAAGAGACCAAGAAGACAGATCTGTAGGGAAGAGAAGAGTAGTAAATTAAAGAAGTGAAGAATGAGTGAAGGTCGATGGTCCTATGAGTCAGACAGACAAAAAGCATTACGTGCCAAGGTTATGTGCTCCTAACCATTTTATGTTTCTAATTATGCTGTAGATTAGAGCAGGTTCGGTTGATGAGAAGAAGCTGAGACCCGGTAGGAAATGAGCACCCATTAGTCTGTGTCGCCTGTGAGCCAGGGCTGGAGATGCTCAATTGTCTCCGTCTCCTCCTTGTCAACTCAGAGTCTACAGTAATCAGTTGCATCAAGATCCCATTTACTACTAAGGGCCCTGATGTTGCAGTGACCAGTGATGATTCCAGTCATCACTCTAATTTCAGCTTTGTTCAGGTTCAATAGTGAGTGCGTTCTTTTGGTAGACAGAGTCGGCCAGATTGATCTTGACACGTTGCACCTAGGTTCGTTGTGCCAAAGTTCGCGGGCTGTTTCGTCAAAGAATGCCTCAAAGTTCCTATAGAAAAGACAAATGGGTGGTTTAAGTGAGTCATCAGTTTTTAGATCGGTGGATTGAGATCCTCGTCTAGCTAGTTCTTCCGCTCTTTCATTACCCAAGATGTCACAATGTCCTGGTACCCAACACAACCGATAGCTATGGTTAAGTTCTTCCAGAACTGCTCTACACTTGAGGACGGCTTCGGATTTGATGTGGCAAGATTTGATGGCTTTAAGAGCCGCTTGACTATCCACAAAGATAGTCCCCGGTTCAACGACCTCAGCATCCAGGTTTTTTATCAATTCCGCTGCCTACCAGATCGCGAAGATTTCAGCTTGGAAAACACTACAATTACTATCCAGCTTGTAGGTCAACTCAAGGCCTAACCTTTCACAGTAGACGCCTGCCCCAGTACCTTCTTCCATCTTGGATCCGTCTGTATAGAAGGCCAGACCGTCCAGAGGAGGGTTACTTCTTTTCCAGTCGTCTCTACTAGGGATAAGGACATCTACCTCGTCAAATCTAAGGATTGGTGATATATAGTCGCTTAGTTTAGCGCGTTGGTCCAATGCTACACCTGGTTCATTTAGAACACTACTATGCCCAAAGGTACAGTTCCGCCAGAGTTTTTGTTCGTGTAGCCTTAGGGCGCTACGCGCAGCCTGACACTTAATGTTGAGGTCCAAAGGCTTGAAGTACAGCATTGCGTTCAGAGCTGCTTTAAAGGTTAACCACTCCTTTTGGATATACTATCAACTCCTCGGGGTCTACGTCCTTCAGGAGTAAACATATACACCATAGAATATAAATGTTGTCATTTTTCACCACTAAATATTGACTGATCTTTATGAAAACAGGCATGCTTATTCTTTGGCCCGATTCCCTTCTCCATAAATTTCGCGACGTTCGGACCATAATTGCGGCCTCTAGAGCGACCAGAAAAACCGACAAAAATTAAGTATTTGGTCCATGTCATCCCCTAAATATTAACCTATCTTTACCAAAAACAAGAGGGGTCTTTATTGGGCAGAACCCATCTTACATGAAAAATTTCGTGAAGTTTGGTTCATAACTGTGGCCTGTATCGTATTTACAAATTATAATGGACAGACGGACGGACGGGCCCACATGTCAATATCGACTCAGCTAGTCGAGATATGACGATCGGTATACTTAAAGTTGGGTCTAGGACCAATATTTCGCGGCGTTACAAACTTTGGGGGCTGCACAAAGCTATAATACCATGATAACATAGTTGTGTAGGGTATAAAGACAACGCTTGTAGATAGACTTTAAAAACTATTTTTAAAATATCCACGCCTATTTAAGGACCTTAAAAAATATTTTAAAAATATCCAAGCCGGTTTAAGGAACATAAAAAAAAAATTTTAAATATCCACGCCTGTTTAAGGACCTTAAAAAATATTTTTAAAAAATCCACGCCTGTTTAAGGACCTTAAAAAATATTTCTAAAAAATCAACGTCTGTTTAAGGACCTTAAAAAATATTTAAAAAAATCCACGCCTGTTTAAGGGCCTTAAAAAATATTTTTAAGAAATCCACGCCTGTTTAAGGACCTTAAAAATATTTTTAAAATATCCACGCCTGTTTAAGAAATCGAGCCCTATTGAGAGGTCTCTAAAATATTTTTAAAATATCCACGCCTCTTTAAGGACCTTAAAAAATATTTTTAAAATGTCCACGCCTGGTTAAGGACCTTAAAAAAATATTTTTAAAAAATCCACGTCTGTTTAAGGACCTTAAAAAAATATTTTTAAAATATCCACGCCTGTTTAAGGACCTTAAAAAATATTTTTAAAATATCCACGCCTGTTTAAGGACCTTAAAAAATATTTTTAAAATATCCACGCCTGTTTAAGGACCTTAAAAAATATTTTTAAAATATCCACGCCTGTTTAAGGACCTTAAAAAATATTTTTAAAATATCCAAGTGGGGTATCCTCCTAGTATCTGTACGTAATTTTAATCTTCATCTTCTTTAATGACAATTTAATTGAATTGTTTTAGAAATCTACCTAGACTAAGCTAGATTACAAGATTTGTATGCATGTGTGGGAGTGTTCTTGATTAAGCCATTGGAGCTTCCTGCCACAGGATATTTAGAGGCATATATAAGGATATGGCTAAAAACCACTCACAGGTGGTTTTGTTAAGAGGTGAAATACCAAAACAATACCATTGTCATGAATACCACTTCACATAGACATTGCGCTGTAAACCACCAATGCTTCGCGAACACAGACACTCAAAAGCACACATTGACACCCACACGAGCTATCACATTCATGAGGGAAATTTTCATTAATAGAGTATTAAATGAACAACAACAAGAAAAAACGTATTTTTTTTCTTCTTCACCCCCACATGACTGAAAAATGCCATCATTGTCGTGGTTGTGTGTGTAAGTATGTATATATGTGTGTGTGCATCTGGCTTCATTGTAATTATGAGGCATTTATTTCAGTCAGTTTTTTTTTCTTGCCGAATATTCTTCTATTGATATGTAAGAAGTCTTTTCGTTCCCCAATCATTCTCCACCTCCCTTGGGAGAATGCCATGGCACCACATTGTTTCTTGATAGGATATTTCGAATTGTAATTAAGAATGAAAACGTGAGAAAAATTTATCAGTTATTGTAGTTGTTGTTGTTGGCTTTTTTGGTACGTGTCTCCTCTTTTCATGTGTCAATTTTCGATTTTTTTTTTCGCTGCTGATAGACACATAAAATGTTAGGGGAACATTTTTGAGAAAAATTGACATTCTGATAGCTAAAATATTATTAATAGCATTTTTGTATAAATTGATGATATATGATAGGCTATATAATGTGAAGACAATATGACTTGTCGCTAAAATTAATGATTTGTGAAAAAGAAATAAATTTCTAAGGAACGTTTTTTTTTTTTTTTTGCAAAGATGGACCTCTAAAGGTCTCATTAAAACAGGAAACATATCCCCTGAATATTAAGACCCAAAACCCAAGCCCGGAAATACATGCTTAGTTGCCCCAAAAATGTATTTAAAAACTCCACGTTTAAAGGCCGGATTTGAAACAGAACTTTCTTAAAAAAGAACGGGAAACATATCCTCTGAATTCTAAGACCTAAAACCAAAGCCCCAAAATCCATGCTTAGTGGCCCCAAAAATGTATTTAAAAACTCCACGTTTAAAGGCCATTTTGAAACCGAACTTTCTTTAAAAAAAACCCGTTTAGCGGTCGAGAGGTGGGCCTTAAAATTTCTTAAGATCATTGTTCTCCGCTTAATTGCACCAAAAGGGTCTTTAAAATTACTTAAAAAACCCCATTTCGTGGTACGTATATGGAGTTCGAGATGACCTTTAATTTTCTTTAAAAAATCTGGTCTTGCTCTGGCCTTGGAAAATTCTGGAACAATTTATGCAAAGAACTAAGTTTTTGGTTTTTCTAAAAAAAATCTTTTGGTTAAGTACTCTACATAGGCGTGGATTTTTTTTAATTTTTTTAAGTACCATCTATAGGCGTAGCTTTTTTAAATTTATATACCCTACACAACTTTGTTGTCAGGAGATTATAGCTTTGTGCAGCCCCAAGAGTTTGTATCGCCGCGAAATGTTGGTCCTAGACCCACCTATAAGTATACCAATCGTCGTATCTCGACTAGCTGAGTCGATCTAGACATGTGTGTCCGTCCGTTCGTCTGTCCATTATAAGTTTGTAAACAGGCCACAGTTATGGACCAATCTGCATGTAGGATTGGAAATTTTGCATGTAGGATTGGTTCTGGCCAATGAAGACCCCTATTGGGTAAAGATCGGATAATATTTAGGGGATGAAATGGACCAAATACTTAATTTTTGTCGGTTTTCTTTGGTCGCTCTAGAGGCCGCAATTACGATCCGAACATCGCGAAATTTTACATGGAGAAGGGGATCGGGCCAAAGAATAAGCACGCCTGTTTTCATAAAGATCGGTCAATATTTAGCGGGTCAAATGGACCCTGAATTTTGTGTGAAAAATGACAAAATTTGTATTTTATAGCGAATATATTTACTCTTGAGGGACATAGACCCGAGGAGTGTTTGGCCTTTAAATTGATACCAATTATGTTGTCGTGTGTGCTCAGATGTGGGAGTTACACGTAAATATATTCAGGAGCTTACGTATTCATATATTATTTAGAAAACCATTACCACACTGCAGGGCGGAAATATGGCGGTGATAGTTTTTAAATGTTCTTTTGAAATTTTCGATGATGATTTTGGGATGCAGTGAACCGAATACTTAATTTGTGTGTGTGTGTTTTTTTTTAGTCGACCTTTAGGCCACAATTATAACCCGAACATCACAATACAACCCACGGTGAAGAGAATATGGACAAGTAATTAGAAGGACTGTACTGAATATTCGTTATATTCGGAAAATATGTCAGTATAAGGAAGTGGTGCTGTTGACCTCTAATCAGGCAAGAGGGTGCAACTATCACGAAATATTGCCCAGGCTCGGAATAAAAATCCACATAAAGTTAGAGTTCCTTGGTAGTGGTGTAGGGTATCGTATGGTCGGCCCCGTCCGATTATACTGCCCACTGTTTTTTATAACACCGTTCATATTCGTCGATTTTTTAAAGCACCATTAATAGCAGTGGATTTGAAAAAAAAATCAAGTGCCATAGGTGTATGAAGTACGTGTGTGGAGTTTGAGATTTCTAAAAAAATCACACCTAGTGGCTCTGGTAAAAAAAATCACGCTTAAGAAATCTTCGAATTTTATTTCAAAAATATGGTCTAGTTTTAGCCTTGGAAATTCCTAAAAAATTTAGGCTTAGAGCTATGGTTGTGTTTTTTCTTAAAAAAGACTTCACTTTGAGTTGAGGTTGTGGTCCTGTATAAAAAATCTCTGGTTTTTCTAAAAAATCTTCTCTTAAAGCTAACGTTCTGATCATTGAAAGTTCTTTTAACAATCCACACTTACATCTAAGATTTGGTTTTGTGAATTTCTACAAAATATCATGTATGATTTTGGCCTTGAATTTTTTAATCTACGTGTATAGACCAGGTTTTGGCAATGGACATTTTTTTAAACTATGCTAATAGACCTGGTTGTGGATTTGGAAATTGATTTAAAAAAACCTTATCTTTCACGCTTCATATAGAAAATTGTTTTAATAATTCCACCTTTATACTCCTGGATGTTGTTTTGGAAATTCCATGCTTATAGACTTCGATGTGATCTTGGAAAATTCACGAAAAATCCACCCTTATGCACTTGTATGTGGTCTTAGAGATATTTTTATCTACCCAAGTGTGTACGGCCTTTATAAATCCTGCGAAATATCAAACCCAATAAATTCTGCGAAATATCAACCCTTAAATATTCTCTTCAAAAATATGACCTAAATATGACCTTTAAACAGCCATGCTATAATTAATTAAAGGTTTTAAATGTTTTAAAAATCGCTATTATACTGCAGTTTATTATCCTTAAAAACTCTTTAAATAATCCATGGTTATCGACCCTTAAAAATTCTCCGAAAAATCTACTCATATTTTTATTTTCTTAAAGCATACAACTTAACAAAAATCTTTAATATTTGCAAAGCATACTTTGAGGCCAAATATTTATCACATCTTTAAATATTAACTTTTTCTTAAACAAACGCCAAAATATTTAAAAAATAATATGATAAATTGCATATACAACTATCATTTATTATCATCTTGATGTCAGTTCAGCCTCCTCGAGATTCTCTCTTGCTGTCGCACTATTCCTCCCAACTATTCTATTCTTATGTCAACATTAAACATATCATTTTGAAAGAATGGAAGAAGGAATAAAGAAAAAAAGAGAAAACACCCAGAACTTTGATATATTACAAACTACAAAAAAAGAGGAAATAATCTCGCAAACACTAAAAATTGCTTGAGCGCACCCAGCCACACACATACACACACACTCGATGAAGCATCAACGATGGCAGCGGCAAAAACTTAATAATTTACGGTCTGGTGAACAGCGCCACCTGACGTCATTTTCTTGTTATTTTTTTCTTACTTTCTCTGAAATAGGATACGTAGTGGAATGGTGTTTGTGCTGCCTCGACTGATGACGATATTATTCCTCTTAACATCGCTTTTGAGACTGAGTGCTCCAGCACTATTCCAAATCATAAAATTGTAACTGTTGAAATAAAAAACCATTGCCTACATTTAGGCAAAGTGTTTGGCAAAGCGTCGAGCCAAAGGTTAAATAGAGCAAAACTAAAGCAAATAAGTTGAACGACACAAAAAGAGACGAATAAAGGGAATCGGGGTTTTGTTATCTAAAAGAAAAATATAAAAATAAGTGCAGGAGATATGAACCGAAATATGCGACAATAACTTTAGAAAGTAATTTATTTGTAGAGGAAATTTTTTAAACATATTTTTTAAGGTCTATCCTTAGGCGTGAATTTTCTAAACATATTTTTTAAGGTCTATCCTAAGGCGTGAATTTTCTAAACATATGTTTAAGGTCTATCCTTAGGCGTGGATTTTTAAACATGTTTTTTAAGGTCTATCCTTAGACGTGGATTTTTTAAACATATTTTTTAAGGTCTATCCTCAGGCGTGGATTTTTTTAAACATCTTTTTTATGGTCTATCCTTAGGCGTGGATTCTTTAAACATATTTTTTAAGGTCTATCCTTAGGCCTGAATTTTCTAAACATGTTTTTTAAGGTCAATCCTTAGACGTGAATTTTCTAAACATATTTTTAAGGTCTATCCTTAGGCGTGGATTTTTTAACCTTATTTTTTTAAGGTCTATACTTAGGCGTGGATTCTTTACACATATTTTTTTAGGTCTATCCTTAGGCGTGGATTTTTTAAACATATTTTTTAAGGTCTATCCTTAGGCGTGGATTTTTTAACCTTATTTTTTAAGGTCTATCCTTAGGCGTGGATTTTTTAAACATATTTATTTAAACGTCTATCCTTAGGCGTGAAATTTCTAAACATATTTTTTAGATGTATCCTAAGGCGTGAATTTTCTAAACATATTTTTTAAGGTCTATCCTTAGGCGTGAATTTTTTAAAAATATTTTTTAAGATCTATCCTTAGGCGTGGACTTTTAAAAATGTTTTTTTAAGGTCTATCCTTAGGCGTGGATTTTATAACCTTAGTTTTTAAGGTCTATCCTTAGGCGTGGATTGTTTTAATCATATTTTTTAAGGTCTATCCTTAGTCGTGGATTTTTAAAAATATTTTTTAAAGTCTATCTTTAGGCGTGGATTTTTTGAACATATTTTTTAAGGTCTTAGGCGTGAATTTTGTAAACATATTTTTAAGGTCTATCCTTAGGCGTGAATTTTCTAAACATATTTTTTAAGGTCTATCCTTAGGCGTGAATTTTCTAAACATATTTTTAAAGGTCTATCCTTAGGCGTGAATTTTCTAAACATATTTTTTGAGGTCTATCCTAAGGCGTGAATTTTCCAAACATATTTTTCAAGGTCTATACTTAAGCGTGGATTTTTAAAAATATTTTGAAGGTCTATCCATAGGCGTGGATTTAAAAAAAATATTTTTTAAGGTCTATCCTTAGGCGTTGATTTTTTAAAAATTTAAGGTCTTTTTAATTCAAAATCTTCTTCTCTTTAAATCTTTTATCTCTTAAAGCCAACACAAATTTCTATCTCCAAATATTTGTTGTAAAAGTCAATTTTTGTAATTAGAAAATAATCGGAAAGTCTCATTATTAATTAATTGGTATATTTTCTTTCCATTCCCCACCCGTCTTGCCACCAACCAATACTTGGCATAACAATTGCTTACAAAACTTCTCTCACTCACTCACACCACAACAAAATATTCATTAAAATGATATGTTTACAGTTTGTTTGTCGTATTGCTTCCTCCCTTCCCCTCCCCTTCTCACCAGCACATAGCCTAAAGTGTTGTTGTTACAAAATTCGCCTTCTTATTCCCCAAAGCGGCTGGGAACGTTTCGATTTGGTCTTACTTTGATTTACATTGCCTTCTTTAGGAGTTCTCGAGTCCCTTGATGATGGTTTTCCTAGATAGCTACTTGTTTGCGGATTCTGACGATGCCGGCGATATAGTCTGTAAATTTTGCGGTGCTATAAAAATGCTTTTTTAATTATTTGTAATTTTTCAGCTACGCCGTTGAACAACTGGAATCTGTCAAGGGAAAAGTTTATTCATTACAACAAACGTCTTCTTCTTTTGATAAATATCTTGAAATTGTTGTTGTTGTTCTCGGTTGTTTTTCTTAAAAAAGTAAGCATGACATTGTTAAGAGATTTACGATTAAACTCAACCATTGAGCCGTAGTAGGAAATTATCATAATTGTATTAGTATTGCAATAAAGTGCTATTTGTGTGCTATCCCGCACAGCTTCTGTGTAGATTTTCCAAAACCAAAGTTCAAAAACGAAGTTTTCTAACAATTAGTGGTCGGTTGAATGTCGTATCCATGGGGAAAGGGGTGGTGGTTAGTTGGTTGGTTTTGTTAAAGGATATGCCTAATGAATAATTTGTGGCAGGAAAGGAGATGGCGAAAGCAATTGGTTGGGGGGTAGATAAGAAGAAGAATTTGTAATAAGAAATTTGTTCAAGAGCTCTATAAGAGGATATTTTAAAGACATTTTAATGAGCATAGAGAGGTCTATACGATTATAGTTTCTTTAATTATTTCAAATCGGTTTTTAAAGAATTTTCATATACCATATTCAGCTTCAAAGGCGTGCATGTTTTTTAAAGATTTTTTATAGTCCCCAACGAGTTCACAAGGTGTGGATTTGTTAAAGAGCTCCTAACCAGCTCCAAAGGCATGCATTTGTTAAAGAAATTTCCTAACCAGCTTCAAAGGTGTGCATATTAAAGAATAGTTTATAGATCCAAACCAGTTCCAAAGAGTCCCAATCAGCTTCAAACACGTGGCTTTTTAGAGTCCCCAATCAGCTTCAAAGGTGTGGATTTCCTAAAGAATTCTTAGAGTCCTCAATCAGCTTTGAAGGCGTGGATTTTCTAAAGAATTTTTGGAGTCCCCAATCAGCTTAAAAGGCGTGGATTTTCTAAGACGTGGATTTTCTAAAGAATTTTTAGAGTCCCCTATCAGCTTCAAAGGCGTGGATTTTCTAAAGAATTTTTAGAGTCCCCAATCAGCTTCAAAGGCGTGGCTTTTCGAAAGAATTCTTAGAGTCCCTAATCAGCTTCAAAGGCGTAGATGTTTAGAGTCCCCAATCAGCTTCGAAGGCGTGGATGTTGAGAGTCCCCAATCAGTTTCAAAGGCGTGGAAGTTTAGAGTCCCCAATCAGTTTCAAAGGCGTGGCTTTTCGAAAGAATTCTTAGAGTCCCTAATCAGCTTCAAAGGCGTAGATGTTTAGAGTCCCCAATCAGCTTCGAAGGCGTGGATGTTGAGAGTCCCCAATCAGTTTCAAAGGCGTGGAAGTTTAGAGTCCCCAATCAGTTTCAAAGGCGTGGATTTTCTAAAGAGTTTTTAAAGACCCATATCAGCTTCAAAGGCGTGGATGTTTAGAATCCCCAATCAGCTTCAAAGGCGTGGATTTTCTAAAGAATTTTTAGAGTCCCCTATCAGCTTCAAAGGTGTGGATGTTTAAAGAATTCTTAGAGTCCCCTACCAGCTTCAAAGGCGTGGATTTTTAGAGTCCCCTACCAGCTTCAAAGGCGTGGATTTTTAGAGTCCCCAATCAGCTTCAAAGGCGCGGATTTTCTAAAGAATTTTAGAGTCCCCTATCAGCCTCAAAGGCGTGGATTTTCTCAAGAATTTTTCGAGCCTAATAAGCCACAAAGGCGTAGATTTTCCCAAGAATTCTTCTAGTCCCTAATAAGCCACAAAGGCGTAGATTTTCCCAAGAATTCTTCTAGTCCCTAATCAGTCGCAAAGGCGTGGATTTTCTCAAGAATTTTTCGAGTCCCCAATTTTTAAATAATTTTCCAGATTTAAAAAAAAAAATTTAAAAGACAATCTTCAGCTCCATAAGCTTGGATTTTTTTACAGAATTTCTGGCGACCAGTTTCAACTCCAATGGCATGGATTGTTTATTGAATTGTTGGAGGCTTTTACCAGCCTCCAAGTTGTACGTTTTTTTAAGATTTTTGGGAGACCATATTCAGCTCTGAAGCTTTGCATATTTGAAACAATTTCAGGGGCCAAATCCAGACCTTAGTCATACCATAAAAATCCACTGATCGGAGTGCCTTTTCTATACAACTCATGTGAGAAATGTCTAACAAACTCGCCCTCCCAAACCCCTTGACAGCTTTTAGCAACGTCTAGTCACCTCCCCATTTATATTTTTTCTATTCAATTTCATTCAAAAAAAGCAAATTATTTATTCCTTTCATGTTCTGTCGTTATTCACAGCCACCTCCTCTATTGGCTAACTGAAAGGAGGAAAAATAACAAAAAATATTTCTATTTGATATTTTTCTCACAAAATGTTATCATTTATTATAAAAAACAACTGGTAACAAATTACATTTGCTTAATATGCAATTTGTTGTTGTTTTTGTTTAATGACATCACTAGTTTTTATAAATCAAAGAAGGGCGACTAGACTTGACTACAAAATATGAGAGGTTATATATGGCATGTGTATGTTTTTGTCACGCACGTGTCTATTTTTGTGAAAAACAAAAACGAATTGGAAAAAATATATGTAAAAAATAGTAAAGTGATTTGCATATATTTCATATGTGTGTGTGTAGGGCAATATTTCGCAAACTGTCATAGTGTCCTTCAAAGGGTAATAGAGCTAAGTATATAAATTATTTACAACACGTATAGACAACAGAACATAATTTTTGGAGAGAAAACGTCACTGAAAAAAAATTTCTTTGAAAAATTCACGGCATACTGAGTCCTTGAAAAATATGCTTTCAAGAAATTCGTGATTTCCTGAGTCCTTAAAACATACCTTCAGAAAAATCCACGCCTTTATTGTAGCCTTCAAAAAATATCCTTTCAAAAAACTACACCCCTTATTGTAGCCTTCAAAAAATATTCTTTACAAAATCCACACCTTGTTGTAGCCTTGAAAAAATAGTCTTTAAAAAATTCACACCTTGTTGTAGCCTTTTAAAAATCCATGCTTGTTGGAGTCCTTAACAATTATTCTTTAAACCAGCAAGGAAAGCAGTAAAGTCGGACTGGGCCGACTATATGATACCCTTCACCACTTTGGGTATATTCTACATATCCTAAGAGACGTCGCCTTTTCGAAGGAACATTGACATGAAATTGAACGAACGAACTGAATTTGTGATCTTTATCTATATCTAAACCGACTAACATCAACCTATGCACTGATTAAAATTTAATCCCAATCAGGCACCCATTGATTATTTGCATATTAGGTGATCTATACACGTATTTGTTTGGTTATTGTTGTCTTCGCGAGTTACATTTGTTACCATGCATCATTGTAGACCGTTAGATGAAAGGAGATTGAGGTAGTTTATTGTTGTAGGGTTTCGTTTCATGATGTCAATATTCATGTCACCAGCTATTACTAATTTATTATTTCGGCTTAATAAATTTATTAAATTTTCTACTTCCTTCAAAAATAATTTTATGCTTTTACAAGGTGGGCGGTAAACTGGTATTATCGTGAACTCAATGTTGGTTGAAGTTTTGATATCTAATCTCATTGTTTCTGCGGACTTCAAATCAATTTTTATCTCCGTGTATTGTATGTTATTTCTGAGATAAACCGCAATTCCACCACCACGACCTTCTCTGTTAGAAAAGATTCCATTAAAACCATCAATGTGATAAAATTGACTTTCACTATCAGATATATTTGTTTCGCAGAGTATTATTAATTGAATTTTATCCATAACTTTAGCGATACTTGCGATAAATGTCAGAAAATTTTTTCTTAAAGATCTAATGTTAAAACTTATCATCGACATATTATAATTCAAATATTCCATGCTTATGTCGTTTACACTATTAACTATTTCTTCAGTAATATTCATTATTATTTTGGAATTTAAAATAGTATAAAAAATAAAAAAATAAAAATAAAATTATAATTCTGTATATACAGTTTATTTTCGATATCGAATATAGTTTTTATAGCATTAATTTTGATAACTTTTAAATTGCAGTTTTTATTGATTTATTTTTTCAGTTTTGGCAAATACTTTTAATTAATTTGTTGAGGTTATATTTTCAATATCTGTAGAGTTATGTATAATCGTAAAGCTGGAGTTTCCATTTTTGCGGGCATATATATTTCCATTTTTTACCCATACAAATTTCCATCCCATTTCTTTAGCTTTTGTTTTGGCCATCCATAGGAGACGTTTGTTATACGCAGTTAACTCTTCGTTCACGTAAACCACATTATTCTCTCCATTTGCATCTCTTATTTCCACTTTGTGTCTCTTAATTTTACTCATTAATTCAATTTTCTTATTGACCGTTGAGAGTTCAACAATGATCTTATTTTTCCTTTTTACCTTGTATGCTCTGTTTACGTCAGTGGTATTTATTTCTACACCTGTGCATTCACTTATCTGTTTCAACAGTTCGTAAACGTCCATGTTCTCATCCATAACATTACCAATCTCAATGTTCTTATCGAGTGCTTTCTGTTCCATTTTCGCTATTCTTTCTTTGCTCTTTTACTTGTGTTGTTATTGTTGCTACATTTTTGTTTATTTCTGCGATGTGTTGCTCAATTCTTGTGCTCACTGCTGTTACTGTTGTTATGTTTGTTGTTAGTTGTTTTATGCAGTTCTGCATTTCTATCATACCAGCTCTCATCTCAGCTATTTCTTTTTGTTGTGATGACATCTCTACGTTGTTTAATGATGTTGTTGGTGTTGATGTATTTTTGTAACGTTTACTTGTTCTGGCAATGTCATCGTCCTCTCTTTGTTGTTTTGTGTTTGTTTGTTTATCGTTTCCATTATTATCTGACTGGATCTCATTATCCGAGTATATTATACTCATATAAGCGTTGTTAGGGGATTTTGTTATTGGTTTGCATCGATGACATCTCCAATCTGCTTTTCTTGCATGTCCCATGCTATTATATGAGCTCTCAGAGAGAGAACAGCACGGATTAAAATGAAATTGTCTGTTACAATGATAACATCTCACAAAGTTTATTGACTTTATTTGAGTAGAACACTGCCCACACTGGTTATTTACTGGTATTTCTAGCATTGACATATTATTCAGATATTTAATATCAAAAAAGCTTTATCAATTTATTGACAAAAGGATATTCAAAAAACCGAAGAATTTGCTGTTAAAAACACCAATGAATTATTAGTTTGAAGTGCTCGTATGTAATTGTGCGACCGATAACAATGACGGCTACAGCAAGACTGACATCTGAACCGATTTCAAGGAAACTTGCCAGCGATTAATTTATATTCACTTCTGTACGTTGTGTCAATCGGCCTAGCTATGGACCTTTAGTGCACCATTTACTTAAAATCTGACGAAAATATATGTAGGAAGTGTATGTAAATCGGAACCGATTTTCACGAAATTTTCCACACATCATTCTATACTTAATTCAGTACGATATACCACAATCAAAAGATATATAGGGACTTTGGTGCACCATTTACTTAAAATCGGACGAAACTATATATGGGAGCTATATCTAAATCCGAACCGATTTTCACGAAACTTAGCACACATCATTCTAGACCTAATTCATTACGTTTTGCCAAATTTCGTGCAAATCGAAAGATATTTAGGGACTTTGGTGCATCATTTACCTTAAATCGGACTAAAAAATATATGGGAGCTATATCTAAATCTGTACCGATTTTCACGCAACTTGGTACACATCATTCTGGACCTAATTCAGTACTCTGTGCCAAATTTCGGGCAAATCGAAAGATATGGAGGGAATTTGGTGCCCCATTTACCTTAAATCGCACGAAAATATATATGGGAGCTATATCAAAATCTGAACCGATTTTTCCCAATTTCAATAGGGTTCGTCCTTGGGCCGAATAAATGACTTGTGCCAAATTTCATCCACATCGGAACATAAATGCGACCTGTACTTTGTTTACAATTTAACATGGACAGACAGACATACAGACGGACGGACGGACATGCATAAATCGACTTAGAATGTGATTCTATGCATATTCTCAAAAGGATCCATGTGTCTATCACGTTTCCTTTTGTCTGTTACAAACATTATGCACAAAGACATAATAAAGGGTATTATGTCTTTGTGTGGTATTAATATCCTTTCAAAAAAGCCACGCCTTACTGTAGCCTTGAAAAATTATCCTTTCAAAAAAGCCACGCCTTAGTGTAGCCTTGAAAAGTCATTGAAAACATATTTTTTAAAAATTTCACGGCTTCTTGAGTCCTTAACAAAATATCCTTTTGGAAAATCCACCCCTTATTGTAGGCTTGAAAAAATATCATTTCAAAATACCCACGCCTTATTGTAGCCTTGAAAAAATATCCTTTAAAATGTCCACGCTTGTTGGAATCCTTAACAATTATTCTTTAAAAAATCCACGCCCGTTGGATTCTTTAAAAATTATTCTTTAAAAAATCTACGCAGTGTGTTATATATTCTTGAAAAAATATTCTTAAAAAAAAAATACACGAATAGTCTAAGTTCTTGAAAAAATGTTATTAAAAAATGTCCACATAGGTAGACCCTGAAAAAATATTCTTTAAAAATTCCTGCCTTGGAAAGATCCCGAATAAATGTTGCCTAAGTCCTTGAAACATTAATCTTTAAAAAAATCCACACCTGTTTAAGTCCTTGAAAAAATATTCTTTAAATATATATGTATATTTTCTGAATACAAAATTTTATTTTTAAATTCGAAATAAATATTTCCCGTATTTGTTTCTTTTTTCCTTTTTTGGCCAATTTTATCAAGTTAATCCCATAAGCTTGTCACAATCACAATCGATATTGGAGTTTTTTTTATTGGAAACTAAATAAATGTTTGTGAATTTTCTTTTTTCGTTACTTTTTTATTTTATTTTTTTTTTTTTCAACATGATGATTTGTTTAGGATTCTATGAATATTTTATGAAAATATTTGAGATTCAAGGCACACACACACAGAGAGAGGGAGACATACAGATGTGACTGTATTTTGTTTGTCCTTTCAGCCATGTAACAAACATTGGAAAAATTTTCTTACTGCATATTTTATTTTAACGAAAATTTTCGTTCCAAACTGGCAACATATATTTTTTTCAAAGCGAATAAAAAAGTATTTTTCAAATGATTTATTGGGTGAATAGAAAAGGGGAGGAGTAAAAAACAAATTTATATTTTAGAATATTTTTTCCGTGAATTTTTGGAAAGAATCTTTCCAAGAAATTGCCGAAAAACAATATTGAAATAAATATGCATTTATTTACTTTACTTCAATATTAAAAGAAAATAATTTTGCATTTTTTCTGATTTTGTTTTTATTTTTGAGATACAATTAAAAAATTGTAGAATAATTGTTAATATCGATTCACTTAATCAACATACCACAAATCAGCTGTTATCTTCAACGTGAACTCCTAAAAGTATGCATCAAACAGCTACATCATCATTTCCTCCAGCATAAAGGTGTGGCAACCACTACCGTATTGTTTTCTATTGCCTACATTCAATTTCTGCCCGCAGTTTTTTTTAAAGCATACTTTAGGGATTTTATATGTAGTTGATTAACCAAGAAGTTAGTATCGTTATTAAAGCCATTTGTTTTTTCCAGCATTCTATGGAACTTGTCCTAGACAATTTACCTTAAGTTTTGAACAATATTTACTTCTCACATCGTTTTTTCTTCACTATACAACAAAGCTCCCAGCACAATTTTGTTGTAAAGGAAGCAGTTTTTCCTTGGATTTACTTGACACTCCTATGGGAAATTAACTTAGAAATGTTCTGGCTGGTTGTCTGTTTGTATTTATGGAAAATGTTATCAAAGTGTTTTCCAAAAGGGCAGGGCCAATTCGTATTTGTAAATTGTAGGATATCTGAAGAACCCTGAAGAAGTATTAGCAAACAAGCTGAAGGGAGTTTTTATAGACGAGCTGTAGCGAGTTTTATAGACGAAAAATATTCTTTTAAAAATCCTCGGTTTATTGTAACGTTGAAAAATATTCTAAAAAAATCAACGTCTTAGCTAGACCTAGAAAAAAATATTTTTAAACCAGTGAGCGGAGCAGTATAGTCGGACGGGGCCGACCATATGATACCCTACACAACTTCCACGAAAATCTAACTTTGTGTGGTTCTATATTCTGAGCATGGGCAATATTTCGCGATATTGGCCGACTAGAGGTCAACAAATATTCCAGATTCCCTTCACCGAGGGATGTGTTGTGATGTTCGGCTTTCAATTGTGGTCAATATAGATCGACTCGAAAAAGACAAAAAAAAAAAAAAAAGTTTTCGGTCCACTTCATCCCAAAATTATTATCTGATCATCACCTAAAATTACAGGCGTTGTCCTTGACCATAACTGAAACCCCATGAAACATTTCAAGGCGATCTGCGCTATATCTCCGCCCTCTAGTGTGGTAATGGTTTATTAAATAATATCTGAATACGTAAGCACCTTTGAATATTTACAATAACCTCCCACATTTGAGTACATACCACAATATAATTGGTATCAATTTAAAGGTCAACCACTCCTTTTGGATATACTATCAACTCTTCGGGTCTATGTCCTTCAGGAGTAAACATATACGCCATAGAACACAAAGTTTGTACTTTTTCACACAAAAGTCGGGTCCATTTAACCTTGTAAATATTGGCCGATCTTTATGAAAACAAGCATGCTTATTCTTTGACCTGATTCTCTTCTCTTCTCGGTCTCGGCCACGTTCGGACCATAATTGCGGCCAGAAAAACCGAAAAAATTATGTATTTGGTCCATTTCATCCCCTGAATATTAACCGGTGGGTCCACGACCACCTTTACAAACTTTTGGGGCTGAACAAAGCTATAATACCCTGACAACTAGTTATGTAGGGTATACAAAATCCACGCCTTGGCTAAACCTTGAAAAAATATTCTTTAAAAAATCCACGCCTTGGCTAGACCTTGAAAAAATATTCTTTAAAAAATCCACGCCTTGGCTAGACCTTGAAAAAATATTCTTTAAAAAATCCACGCCTTGGCTAGACCTTGAAAAAATATTCTTTAAAAAATCCACGCCTTGGCTAGACCTTGAAAAAATATTCTTTAAAAAATCCACGCCTTGGCTAGACCTTGAAAAAATATTCTTTAAAAAATCCACGCCTTGGCTAGACCTTGAAAAAATATTCTTTAAAAAATCCACGCCTTGGCTAGACCTTGAAAAAATATTCTTTAAAAAATCCACGCCTTGGCTAGACCCAGAAAAAATCTTCATTAAAAAATCCACGCCTTAGCTAGACCCAGAAAAAATCTTCATTAAAAAATCCACGCCTTGGCTAGACCTTGAAAAACTATTCTTTAAAAAATCCACGCCTTGGCTAGACCTTGAAAAACTATTCTTTAAAAAATCCACGCCTTGGCTAGACCTTGAAAAACTATTCTTTAAAAAATCCACGCCTTGGCTAGACCTTGAAAAACTATTCTTTAAAAAATCCACGCCTTGGCTAGACATTGAAAAAATATTCTTTAAAAAATCCACGCCTTGGCTAGACATTGAAAAAATATTCTTTAAAAAATCCACGCCTTGGCTAGACCTTGAAAAAATATTCTTTAAAAAATCCACGCCTTAGCTAGACCCAGAAAAAATCTTCATTAAAAAATACACGTCTTAGCTAGACCCAGAAAAAATCCTCATTAAAAAAATCCCATCTTAGACCCAGAAAAATCTTCATTAAAAAATCCACGCCTTGGCTAGACCCAGAAAAAGTCTTCGTTAAAAAATCCACGCCTTGGCTAGACCCAGAAAAAATCTTCATTAAAAAATTCCCGCCGTAGACCCAGAAAAATCTTCATTAAAAAAATCCACGCCTTGGCTAAACCGAGAAAAATCTTCATTAAAAAATCCACGCCTTGGCTAAACCGAGAAAAAATTTTCATTAACAAATCCACGCCTTGCCTAGACCCAGAAAAAATATTCTTAAAAAATCCACGCCTTGGCTAGACCCTAAACAAATTTACGCCTTGGGTAGATCCAGAAAAAATATTTTTAAAAAATCCACGCCTTGGCTAGACCCTAAACAAATTTACGCCTTGAGTAGATCTAGAAAAAATATTCTTTAAAAAATCCACGTCTTCCTCAAAAAAAAAAACTCTTAAAAAAATTCACACCACATTTGGACCTTAAAAACTTTTTTATATTATTCAAACCTTCTGGTATTATTGAAGGTATTTTTTAAAAATTCATATTTGTCTTAAACTTTGAAAAATATTCTCCGTTTTTTTCGGGTTTAACCACTGTCTCCTGTTACTTTTTCCTCTTGCAATATTTTTCTATCTATCTAGCCTTCTAAAAGTTTTGGAAATTAAATTTTAAAATTTTTGTCTACAACAAACCAACAAACACCACCGTAAAAAAATATTATGCCAAAAAAGTTTATGACAGATTTTCTATTTCTCAGCAGAAAACAACTTTAACGCCTTCTTATTTTACACGCCAAGTCGAGTTCATAAAATGAGTGGAAGAGTACTTTTCATCTGGAGTTTTGTTGACAAGTGTGATATTTGGGTCATTAAAAGTTGAATATGTCCTGTGGAAAAAAAAAACAACATCATTATATGATAAACTTTTCAAGATGACGTCAGGCGTCAAGAGTGGTCAGTTGTAATGGTGGAGGATTTTTGTTAAAAGGGAATTTATTTTTTTTTCTAAGTTTTTAAATCAAAAATGTTGTTTATTGACAATTTATAAAAAAATCTGATGTTTTTATTTTTCATTTAAAAACTTTAATATAAAAAGTTTTATTTGTAATAAAAATTAAAAATCAGAAAATATTTATGAAAGTTTATTTTTCCATTTACTTCCTTGCTGTAGTTTAGTATTTTTCTACTCATCTTTGCGAACTTCCGGGACAAACATCCTGCATATCCAAATTGTTGTGTTGCCAAATTAACACATATGTTTGTTGAGGACAGATAGAGAGTGAATGAAAAAAACAAAATACAAATAAATGCAACTGCTGTAATGAACAACTCTTGTGTTCTTTTTTGTTTTCTTATGGCATATGGCAAACATGAAAACACGTAGTCTACCAAGTGTAAAATGCAAATATTTTTTTGTTTTTCATTCTGTGTAATTTTCATCCAGAAAAAATTGGGGAAAAACTTTCAGCACTCTACACTAACCATCGGAAAAAAGAACCAAAAGATGATGATTGCAATGTGCAACTAAACATATGGTACCCATTCACTTTCGGGCTTTTTTGTTAATGTCAGCCTGAAAGTATGCAACGCACTTGCATATTATCTTTGTTGGGAAAGGATTTTTGAACGTCTTTTGTCTATACATTTTTTGGGAGGATACATGTTTGCGTTGTTAACTAAAAGCTTTGGGATTAAACCAAATGTTTTAAAAACAAATTTTTAGTGAAAAAATTTAAGGAAAAAAATATGAAGTGGTCAAAGCTGACTGACTACCTCAAAAAGCTGACTGTAGAAGACTAGTTTGTTGGTTACTAAAATGTACCATATCGAACCTAATACTATAATTGAAATTATTTATCCTCGGCCCTGACATATTTTCATTTTATAGTCAACAACAAACCCAATTCTTATCCATCGAATAACCTCTAACTGGTTCACATATATTTTTTCGGGCAACTCCCTATGGAAATTCTCATTCCCAAAAAAACAGCAACAATGCTATGAAATTCAAATATTACTGAAATTTTGGCATGCAGTTTAGCAGACTTTATTTCATGTTTATTATAGAAGCCTCTTTACTTTCAAGCCCCTTAGGGGTCTACACTTATAACTAAAGTTTACCGCTTAGGAAAATTTTAGCTTTTGGTGTTTCTAGATATCATATGGCCTTCTTATGATAACAAAAATGCATATACATTTTGACTTTTTCGGCTTTTCAGTATTTATACCCTCCACCATAGTATGGAGGGTTTGTAACTCATCGAAATATTCATTTCCGACCCTATAAAGTATATATATTCTTGATCAGGGTAAAATTCTAAGACGATCTAGCCACGTTCGTCCGTATGTTGTAATCACGCTATCTTCTGAAGGAATTGAGATAGAGTGCATAGGGTTGTCTTTTGTCTGCAGGCAGGTCAAGTTCGAAGATGGGGTATATCGGTCCACGTTTAAGCATAGCTCCCGTATAAGTGTACGCCCCAATTATTGGTATTATGGACATTCTTGAGGGCGTTTTTCAACCGAATTCACTGAAATTTGGTACATTGGGTTCTTATTGAGTACTAAATGTCTACACAAAAAATTATAAATATAGGTCCACTTTTTCTGGTAGCCCCAATATAACGGTACCTCCTAATTTTCAATATTTTGGGGGTTTTATCGTATTTTTCCACCGAATTGTCTGTAATTTAGTATTTTGAATTCTTAATAGGTTCCAAATATCTCCACAAAAAAATTATTAACATCGGCCCATATTTTCGGTTAGACCCCATATAAGGGTGTACCTCCAATTTTCGGTATTTTGGGGTTCTTGAGGGCGTTTTTCAACCGAATTCACTGAAATTTGGTATATTGGGTTTCTGTTTGGGTACCAAATATCTCTCCACTTTTTCTGGTAGCTCCCATAAAAGGATACCCCCAAATTTCGGTATTTTGAGGTTCTTGAGCGAGTTTTTCAACCGAATTCCCTGAAATTTGGTATTTTGTAGCCGTATATGGTAACAAATCTCCATACCAAAAATTATTAATAGTCAACCCCTTTTAGGGGTAGTCCCCATATAACCCCATTCTTTATATTAAAATAATTATCTGACTTTTCCGCGTTTTGGGTTTGGTTCTAACACTCTGTTGTAATCATTTTACCTGCGAAGGATATCGAGATAAAAAAACTAGAACGTACGATAATGAACTATAGCCCGCATTTAGGCTTAGCCGTAGCCCCTGTGTTGGAGGTATGGACCGATATTCCCCAAATTCGATCTTGAACTGAGTTTGGAAGAAATAATAAGATGAGATGGAATCAAATGTTTCTGAAACGGATTTGGTCCAAAGAAACATGGGGTCTAGAACCAATATTTCGATGAGGCACATTTTCACCGTGTGAAAGTGTATACACACTAATTAGCCATAAGGCTGAGGTTATAATTTTCTATTAAAAATTATTGTTTACATAATCGGTTTTTAGAAATGTCGGTAAAGGTCCATTTTTTGGTATGTTCCCTATATTTTCATTTCAAGTACCTGCCAGTATATCTATGGTGGAAGGTATCCAAAGTTCGGCCCGGCCGACTTTAACGCTTTTTCACATGTTTTTTTGTTTAATATCGAAAAATCCCAGGACCAGGCTATAATTATCCGGGAACTTCGATAATCTGCAATTAAATGCAATTGTGTTCTTCATTGACACCTCACATTGACGTCCTTTCAAAAGTTTAGAAAAGGCATTATCTACCCCATTTTTCCTTTTCATAATTTCCTATTAGGAAATTTTCCACCTCCTCCCATACAATTTGAAATTCAAAGCTTATCTCACGTCATCACAATCAAATGTCAAACTGTGATGCTGACGATTATTGCGGCTATTTACTTTGATGTCCGATGTCTAATGCCATAAAATCTGTGATTTCTTAATGATGTTGTCGCTCTTGTATTTTGTTGTTGCTGTTGTTGTAATGGGTTGTGTTTGTGTACCAGCCCACATTATCAGTGGCCAGCTAATCAGTATGGTCAATAGTGTACATTACATTGTGTGAAACTGATGGTGAATGTGAGACTCACAGACAATAATACAAATATTTGGAGAGTATTGAAGGCGAAGTGTGTCTTTGACGTGAAACACATGGAGTCCATGGACGTTAAGAAAAACCAGGATCAGAAGCAGGATGTCTTTATAGACTAGCTGAAGAAAGTCTGTATAAGCGAACTGAAACAGGGAGTTTTTATAGACGAGTTAAAGGGAGTATTTATAGTCAAGCTGAAGGCAGTCTTCTATAGACGAGCTGGAGAAAAGGAGGGAGTCTTCATAAAAGAGTTGAACAAAGGCCAGTTGCAAGCATAGACTTTTTTCTAGATATAACAGCCAAATATGCCTGGATTTGTAATGAATATTTTTAAGGTTCGACCAAATCAGAGTAAATTGTTAAAGAATATTTTTTAAGGACAATCAGAGTCATAAGCAAGGACTTAAAAAAAAGTTTCACAGAGTACTGAATAAGGTCTAGATATATATATGCCAAATTTTGTTGGAATCGGTTCAGTTTAGACATAGCTCCCATATATAGTTTCATCCGATTTTACGTAAAGTTTCGTGCGATTTTATTACGTGTATGATGCACCAAACTCCCAATATTTGTCCGATTGGGGCTGTGGTACAGGGTATTAGGTCTTTGTGCATATGTTTATAACAGGCAAAATGAATCGAGATAGGCCCATGGTTCTGTTTGAGAATGTGCATAGAATCACTTCCAGAGTCGATTTGCGCACGTATTTTTGTGAAGAAAGTATAGGTCGCATTTATGATCCGATTTGAATGAAATATGGCACATATCACTTATTTGGCCCAAGGACGAACACTTTTGAAATTGGAGAAAATCGGTTCAGATTAAGATATAGCTCCCATATATAGTTTCGTTCCTTTTTCAGAAAATGGTGCACCAAACTCCCAATATTTGTCCGATTGAGACAAAATTTTGCACAGAGTATTGAATTAGGCCCAGATTGATATATGTCAAGTTTTGTTGGAATAAGTTCAAATTTAGATATAGCTCCCATATATAGTTTCGTACGATTTTATGTAAATGGTGCACCAAAGAGTCAAGTTTTGGCCGATTGGTACAAAATTTTTCACAGCGTACTGAAGTAGGTCCAAATTTATGTATGCGAAGTTTTGTTAAAATCTGTTCAGATTTAGATATAGCTCCCATATATACCTTCCTCCACAGCCTTTATGTAAATGGATCACCATACTGACCACATTTGTCCGATTGAGACAAAATTTTGCCCAGAGTATTGAATTAGGCCCAGATTGATGTATGTCAAGTTTTGTTGGAATCGGTTCAGATTTAGATATGGCTCCATATATATTGTTTCATCCGATTTTATGTAAATGGTGCACCAAAGAGTCAAATTTAGACCGATTGGCACAAAATTTTGCACAGCGTACTGAACTAGGTCCAAATTTACGTGTGCGGAGTTTTGTTAAAATCTGTTCAGATTTAGATATGGCTCCCATATATAGTTTCCTCCGATTTTATGTAAATTGTGCACCATACTATTTTCGGTATTTTGGGGTTCTTGAGCGCGTTTTTCAACCGAATTCGCTGAAATTTGGAACATTGGGTTCTTATTGGATTTTTTTATGAACAGGTGGATTTTTTAAAATATTTTTTCTATAATGTGGTGTGGATTTTTTCAAACATTATATCAATAAGATTGTACTCAATGTCTCCACAAAAATTATAAATATAGGTCCTCTTTTTCTGGTAGCCCCCATATAACAGTACCTCCTAATTTTCAGTATTTTGGGGGTTTTTAACGTATTTTTCCGCCGAATTAGCTGTAATTTAGTATATTGAGTTCCTAATAGGTACCAAATCTCTCCACAAAAAATTATGAATATAGGTCCATTTTTTCGGATAGCCCCCATATAAGGGTACCCCCCAAATGTCGGTATTTTGGGGTTCTTGAGCGCGTTTTTCAACCGATTTCGTTGAAATTTGGTACATTTGGTTCCTATTGGGTGTCAAAAATCTCCACAAAAAATTATAAATATAGGTCCATTTTTTCGGATAGCCCCCATATAAGGGTACCCCCCAATTTTCGCTATTTTGAGGTTCTTGAGCACGTTTTTCAACAGAATTTGCTGAAATTTGGTATTTTGTAGTCGAATATGGTAACAAATTTCTATACAAAAAATTTTTAATATGCACCCCCTTTTTGGGATAGTCCCCATATAACCCCTTTTTTATATTAAAATAGTTATGCAATTTGTTCCGCGTTTTGGGTTTGGTTCTAAGACTCTGTTGTAACCATATCACCTGTGGAGGATATCGAGATATTCTCTTGTTTGTTTTAAAATGTTGCTTACTATCCTTAAACCTCGATTTTTTTCCAAATATTTTAAAGAACTATCCCGAAACTAGTATACCTGATCCACAAATTAATACAGTTTAAATTTTGCCTTCCCTTAAAGTGCTTACCTATCCTTCTGCTGGGTCATTAACATCCATTAACATAATTTAAAAATATGTTCTGTCCTATGTTAATTTTGGCCCCCTGAAATTCTCCTCGAATAAGAATTTCGTCCTTTTGAGTCATGTGTATTTTTTCCACAAATTTGTGTGTGAGTATGTTTGCATATTTATCATGTCATAATTTTCACATTTACCTTGGCCCATTTGTTTTGTATTTGACCAGAGAAAAAAAAACAAACTAAAACAACAACACAAGATATATGTGATCACAAAATTTATATTATTCCAAAAAAAAAGTGGAAGCTACGCATATGAGCAGCAGATAAAACAGAAACACCCCACATAGAAAAAACCAAACAAAACCAAAGGACTAGCCACCAACGAACATAATTTCATGTTAAAATATGGACCACAGAAAACTCGAGTATGGAACGATGCAATTCGGACATGGACGTGGGTAAAAAGTTTTGTGTTTTCTCCAACAACACACACACCTGAAACTCGAATGGATGTGCTTCAAGCATACGAACACTCACTCACATATACATACACCTGAAACTATTCATATTTAAACTTGGCAAATAAAGAATCTGTTATTGAATAGTAACCAGACCAAGGTGGACGTACCCTAAAAACCAAAAAACACTATTCGAGCCAAAACTATTTGAACAGAGTGCCAGAGAGGAAAACTAACCACAAACTAGGTATGTCGAAGTGAGTGAGTGCTAGGCAACTGGACAAGAAGAGCCTGGCAAGAGTTATATGTGTGTGTGTGTTTGTGTATGTGTTAACTAAAAACCACAAAATTTATGTTAAGAGTCGATTTTTTCCTACTTGTTGTCCTCTTCAACTCAACATGACACATAGAAAAAAAATATTCCATTCAAGTTTTTTTTTTTTAATAATGGGTTTACAGAGCCTCAGAAGCATCATAAAGAATTCCATTTTGTGGGCCCAACTACTTTTTGTCTATTTGGGAAAAAGTCTTTCCACATAGCCTAGCCTTAACTCCCATGGCCAAAAAAACAACAGAGACTTTCTTGAATAGCCTGGATGACAACACTTGTTTTTACTGTATCACATTCTTTTTGTCCTGTGATAATGTCATCCTGTGAGTGTGTGTGTGTCTAGGCTACTAGTTCCGAACAAAAATTTAATTGAAATATTCAAAGTCCATTGAATATTGAGGGTTCATTGATGATGGTGTAATGCTGAGAAGATGATAGAAACAAAATCCAGTCAGTGTCCTTTTGCCACTTAGTAGGCAAATGTTTTTTTCTCACATCCTTGCCCCTCATTCCCCGTCCTCCTACACTATGGCAATGGTATTTGTCCATGGTGAAAATTGAAAAATGTGTACAAAAATAGATTTGCATGTTTTTTTTTGTGTAGTTTAATTGAAAATTGTATGTAAATGTTTTTCTTGACAGTCAATCTTGTTTCGTTTTCCGATTATTTTTTGTGGCAATTTTCCTTTTTTTTCTTTATTTCCTTTTTATCTCATAAATACGATTACCACCATAGTTTGCATATGTGTATGTAGGTTCGGAGAGTGTGTAAGCCAATATATTTGTGTGAATGAGCCATATGAGAAAGTCAATCAACTGTGGCATATTGCTATTTGGTACACAGTGTGTGTAAATTAAGCCATTCTTACTTGGAACTATAAATATTGACCTGACTCTGGCTGTTGCATTTAATGAACGTTATATGGGAATACAAAATGTTAAGGGAATACCAACATAAGGAGAAAGTGGACTAAGTCAATGATTTGCAAAAATAATAATTTTTCTAAGGCCAGACATAGACGTGGATTTTTTAAAAATATTTCTGGTCCAGGCGTGGATTTTTTTTAAAAATTTTCTTAAGGTCCATCCACAGGCGTACATTTTTTAAAAATATTTTTAAAGGTCCATCCACAGGCGTACATTTTTTAAAAATGTTTTTAAAGCTCCATCCACAGGCGTGGTATTTTTATACCCTTCACCACACTGTGGTACAGGGTTTTATGTCTTTGTGGATATGTTTGTAACAGGCAAAAGAGATTGAGATAGACCCATGGTTCCTTTTTGAGAATATGCATAGAATCACTTTCTGAGTCAATGTCCGTCTATGTCAATGTCCGTCTATGTCAATGTCCGTCTATGTCAATGTCCGTCTGTCCATGTTAAATTATAAACAAAGTACAGGTCGCATTTATGATCCGATTTGAATGAAATTTGGCACAGCTCATTTATTTGGCCCAAGGACGAACCCTATCGAAATTGGTTCAGATTTAGATATAGCTCCCATATATATAGTCGTCCGATTTTATGTGAATGATGCACCAAACTTCCAACATTTGACCGATTGGCACAACATTTTGCATAGAGTTCTAAATTAGGTCCGTTTCAGATTTAGATATAGCTCCCATATATAGTTTCGTTCGATTTTATCTAAATGGTGCATAAAGTCCCTATATATCTATCGATTTGCACGAAATTTGGCATAGCGTACTGAATTGAGTCTATAATGAAGTCTTCACGAATCGGTTCAGATTCAGATATATTATATCATGTCAATGTTCTTTCGCAAAGGCGGAGTCTGTTAGGAGACATTTCTAGAATATACCAAAAGTGGTATCATATAGTATGTATCATATAGTCGGCCCAGTCCGACTTTACTACTTTCCTTACTGATTTAAAAATATTTTTTAAAGGTCTATCCACAGGCGTGGACTTTTTAAAGAATATTTTTTCATGGCTTCAACAAGGCGAGGATTTTTTAAAGAATATTTTTTCAAGGCTACAACCAGACGTGGATTTTTAAAGAATATTTTCTCAGGATTATCCAAGGCGTTGATTTTTTAAAGAATATTTTCTCAGGACCATACAAGGCGTGGATTTTTTAAAGAATATTTTTTCAGGACCATCCAAGGCGTGGATTTTTTAAAGAATATTTTTTCAGGACCATCCAAGGCGTGGATTTTTTAAAGAATATTTTTTCAGGACTATCCAAGGCGTGGATTTTTTAAAGAACATTTTCTCAGGACAATCCAAGGCGTGGATTTTTTAAAGGATTTTTTCTCAGGACTATACAAGGCGTCGATTTTTTAAAGGATTTTTTCTCAGGACTATACAAGGCGTCGATTTTTTTAAGAATATTTTCTCAGAACTATACAAGACGTGGATGTTGTTAAGAATATCTTCTAAGGACTATCCAAGACGTGGATTTTTTAAGAATATTTTCTCAGATCTATCCAAGACGTGGATTTTTTAAGAATATTTTATCAGATCTATCCAAGACGTGAATTTTTTTAAGAATATTTTCAGATATCGAACAAATCCACAGGCGTGAATTTTTTTAAGAATATTTTCTCAGGACGTGAATTTTTTTAAGAATATTTTCTCAGGACTATCCAAGACGTAGATTTTTTAAGAATATTTTCTCAGGACTATCCCAGACGTAGATTTTTTTTAAGGATTTTTTCTCAAGACTATCCAAAGCGTGGATTTTTTAAAGAATATTTTTTCGGGGCTACCAGAAGGCGTGGAATTTTCAAAGATTTTTTTCTAGGCTACCAGATGGCGTGGATTTTTTAAATAATATTTTTTCTAGGCTATCAGGAGGCGTGGATTTTTTTAGAGAATATTTTTTCAGGGCTACAAGAAGGCGTGAATATTGTAAAGAATATTTTTTCAAGGCTACAATACGGCCTGGATTTTTTATAGAATATTTTTTCAGGGCTACAAGAAGGCGTGGATTTTTCAAAGATTTTTTCAGGGCTTTTTTTCTAGACTACCAGAAGGCGTGGATTTTTAGGGAATATTTCTTTAAGGCTACAATACGGCCTAGATTTTTTAAAGAATATTTTTCCAAGGCTACCATACATTTGTTTTCATACATTTCTATTTTGGTATCTTAACCTATTTGGTATTTCCATCGATACTACATACCAATATTGATATTCTGTTTTTTTCTTTTATTAGAAAGCAAAAATATGGAAATATATTTAATAGCTACTAACACCCAAAAGAATAATGTGTTGTATTCCGAACAATGTTATTATGTATATACGCCCTTCTCCCTACCTCTCTGTATTATAATCCACAAACCCCCTCCTTCTAATAGAATAAATTCTTGATGATTGAACGATGTCTGCTGGTAGTAAATCCTGGCATATGGTAGATGACCACAGAGGCAAAGAAAAGGATAATTAAAAATAATCAACAAACACATGAAATCCATAATAGTTGTTTTTCTCTCAGTTTTTCCTTAGCTCTGCTCGATAATTGAGATAGAATAGGAAAAACGAAACAATGATAGGATATGAGTAATTAGTATGGGATCAGTCTAGGATAACATGGTGAAAGATAAATTAACATAGCAAATTAGGGATGGGTGAGAATAGATTAGTTTGTTGGATGCAAAGGAGATATTTAGTGTAAAATTTCCAAAGAGGGTGTGGCCAGATTTTTTGGATCAGGAACAGATTTTTGGATCAGGTTTTTAAGATTTGGTAAATCTAAGGATATAAGGAAAATTACAAAATATGCTTTAAAAACTCCTGTTTTTAATATAGGCAGAAATTAATTTTTAAAAATACATGATATGTAGTCTGTCTTTTTTAAAAAAAAAAATCTAAAAAGAAAGACCCCTTCTCAAAAAAATAATGCCACGCTCAATCCTGACTTTAATATAATAACAAAAGTTTAATAATAATTTTTAAGGACCATTACAATATCCTTCGAAATTTTTCCTTCACAAAATAACCCTTATTTCCCAGCAAACTTTCCTTTATTAAATTCCACTTTTCAAATAACCCAAAAAAGCGAAATCTCATATTTTTTTCTTTTTTATCTTCGACATTTTTTTCTTCCTTATTTACAAACTTTTATGACACGTTTTACACCTTTTGAAGTGTTCAAACTTTTTTGCTGCTATCTTCCATGACATTTTGACCTAAATGGAGATATATATTTTTATTCGGTTTCTTGTCCCGTCATCTTTGGAGGATACTTTTTTCTTTCCATTGAAAAGGAAAACAAAAACAATTCCTCTCAAAACAAAAGTTCTTAGCAAAGGGTGTACCAAAAAAAAAAAAAAAAAAAAAAAGAAATGACGAAAATAACGATCATATTGTCCGACAAACCCCAAGACAGGTAACAGATTTTTTTGCTCTTGGCTGCTGTGCAGTCTCATTTAATTGACATAAAATGAAATTGAAAGTCAATGTAAAACTTTGTTTTTGGCTGCTGCATTTGTTTGGCGGGCTGGTTGGCTGACTGGTTCTCCATGGTAATGGTGACTATCAATAATGAGGACCACAGCATAAAAAGCCAATAAAAAAGTGAAACTGCTACAAAAATTACCAACATCACCAAACAATTTCCCGACCATTACAGTTAAAATTAACTGTCTCCGCCACCACCACCCTCTCATCGCCAAATGCAATCATTAAGGACACGTTTTGTTTTGTGTAGAAGAAGAACAAGACAAAAGCATCTTAAGGTGATAACAACAAAATAAATTTGTTCGACACAACAAAGACAATGAAGAAAATAATAAAGAAGAAGAGAAACAATTTTGGTGTAAAAAAAATGCGAAACTTATTCACCTCTCTCACTCCCACTTTTCCCAGTGGTGCAGGCAAAATTATTTTCTACCAAACTTGTTGGGATGTTTGGGGATGTTTCGTAGAACAAAAGCTATCGTTGTCTACAATGAATTGGTTGAGAACCCCTCCTTTACAGATTGACACCGTGATATATAGTCACAAAGTGGAAACAACAAAATAAAATAAAAAAAAGACAACAACATAGTAATAAATGTAATTAAAACAATATTTGTAGTCGACTCTGGGTCAGTAAACATAAAAAACAGAAAAGCAAACCAATAAGGAAAGTTCAAAAGTCGGATGGGGCCGACTATATGATACCCTTCACCACTGTGGGTACATACAACATCCTGTAGATAGAACAGAAATATGATCTTTAGAAGACTTTGGAAATGGAAGTGGGGAAAGTTACATAGATATTTGAACCTATTACAAAACCTCATAGACATAATCGCGAAGACTTGGATTCTTTGTGTACCATATATATATATATATATATAAAATAGGACGAAAAATTATATGGGAGCTATATCTAAATCGATCTATACCTATATCTGCAAATCGAGGTATATATAGGAACTTTGGTGCACCATTTACATAAAATCGGACGAAAATATATATGGGAGCTATATCTAAATCTGAACCGATTTTCACGAAATTTAACACACATCATTCTAAGCTCAATTCAGTACGCTGTGCTAAATTTCATGCAAATCGAAGAATATATAGGGACTTTGCGGCACTATTTACCAAAAATTGGACGAAAATATATATGGGAGCTATATCTGAATCTGAAACGATTTTCACGAAATTTAACACACATCTTTCTAGGCTTAATTCAGTACGCTTTGCCAAATTTCATGCAAATCGAAGGATATATAGAGACTCTGTGGCACTATTTACCAAAAATTGACGAAAATATGTATGGGTGCTATATCTAAAAGAAATAGTTTTTTTTTACAAATCCACGCCTACTCTGGAAGAAATAGTTTTTTAACAAATCTACGCTATTCTGGACCTTAAAGAAATAGTTTTTTTTTAACAAATCCACGCCTACCTAAAAGAAATACTTTTTTTAACAAATCCACGCCTATTCTGGACCTTAAAGAAATATTTCTTAACAAATCCACGCCTATTCTGGTTCTTAAAAATATATTTTTTTTTAACCCACGCCTATTCAAGATCTTAAAAAATATTTTTTAACAAATCCACGCCTATTCTTAAACTTAAAAATATGTTTTAATAAAAAATCCACGCATATCCTTAAAAATATTTTTAACAATTTTTTGTAGCCTTGAAAAAATATATATTTTTTTTATTTCGCGCCTAGTCCGATTCTGGAAAAATATATATATTGTTATTTCGCGTTTAGTATGGTTCTTGAAAAAATATTTTTTAAAAAATCCAAGCCTTATTGTAGCCTTGAAAAATATCCACGGCTTATTGTGGAATTGAAAAAAAATCTTTAAAAATGCACGGCTTATTGTGGAATTAAAAAAAAAATCTTTAAAACATCCACGCTTTATTGTAGCTTTGAAAAAAATATTCTTTATAAAATCCACGCCTTGTTGTAGCCTTGAAAAAAATATTCTGTATAAAATCCACGCCTTGTTGTAGCCTTGAAAAAAATATTCTTTAAAAAAATCCACGCCTTATTGTAGCCTTGAAAAAAATATTCTTTAAAAAATCCACGCCTTATTGTAGCCTTGAAAAAACTATTCTTTAAAAAAATCCACGCCTTATTGTAGCCTTGAAAAAATATTCTTTAAAAAATCCAAGCTCTAAAAAAATCCTTAACAAATTCATATTTATATGTCGTACAGTCCGGGAAAAAAATGTGTAGCTCTGTCTACGTTATAGCCGACTCTACCTTTTGTAGAGTCGGCTATAACTTTGTTATTTCCTTTTGTGTTTCAAAACTTTTCTCATAAACCAACTGTGACTGTGTGCGACCAGCTATTCGACTGACTCACTTTGGAGATTTAACCTGTTTTTGTGTTCTATGCTGAGGGATTATAAAGCTCAGTTGGGAATTGTATAGCGAACTCTTTCCTTTTTGTTGTTTTTGGGAATTTTTTCTACGGCAACGTGGTAACTTTTTTTGTTAATGAATACCTACCTGTCTGGTTTACTCTTATGGTTACAGCATTATTATTGTTGTCGTTGTTATTATTTTTATTTTCTGTCATTTAAGATGATGTTGCTTTGTCAATAATAATAACAACAATAATGACACTTGGAACACGTGTCGGACATTCTTAGAGATTTACAGAAAAAAAAATTTTCCTGAAATAAAATTTTCATTTGACAAAGATATGGACGTTGGGGATTCTTTGTCCCACTTCGGAGGGATAATATTGTTAATTAATTTAATTAGTTTGGTTTTCGGAGTAGTAGATTTCGTTGGATTTTTTTTAATTTTGATGATCTGATGGTACTTTAAAATATTAGTTTCAATGAAATAGATGAGTTGATGGTGTTTCGAAAAAATATATATATTTTTTTATTAGAAAAGGAGCTGGTGCTTTGAAAAATATTTCTTAAATACTTCGAAGTTCTGTCGGTCATAAGCAAAAAAATATTTTTTTTAAATTCCACACTCTACTGGTTCATTCATAAACATGTATACCTTAGTAGAAGGTTATTTAAAAACCAGTAAGGAAAGTAGTAAAGTCGGACGGGGCCGACTATATGATACCCTTCACCACTTTGAGCATATTCAACAGATGAAATAGAAGCTATATCTAAATCTGAACCGATTTCAACGATTTCATGAAACTTAACACACATCATTCCAGACCTCATCCATAACGCAGTGCCAAATTTCGTGCAAATCGAAAGATATATAGGGACTTTGGTAGACCATTTACATTAAATCGGACGAAAATATATATATAGGAGCTATATCTAAATCTGAACCGATTTTCAGGAAACTTAACACACACCATTCTATAACTAATTCATTACGCTGTGCCAACTTTGGTGCAAATCGAAAGATATATAGGGACATTGGTGCACCATTCAGATTAAATCGGATGAAAATATATATGGGAGCTATATCTAAATCTGGACCGATTTTCAGGAAACTTAACACACACCATTATATTCCTAATTGATTACGATGTGCCAACTTTCGTGCAAATCGAAAGATATATAGGGACTTTGGTGCACCATTTAAATTAAATCGGACGAAAATATATATGGGAGCTATATCTAAATCTGAACCGATTTTCAGGAAACTCAGCACACACCATTATGGACCTAATTCAGTACACTATGCCAAATTTCGTGCAAATCGAATGATATATAGGTACTTTGGTGCCTATATCGGGCGAAAATATATATGGGAGCTATATCTAAATCTGACCCGATTTTTCCCAATTTCAATAGGGTTCGTCCTTGGGCCAAATAAGTGACCTATGCCAAATTTCATCCAAATCGGATCAAAAATGCGACCTGTACTTTGTTCACAAAAATACATGGACGGACAGACGGACGGACGGACGGACGGACAGACGGACGGACAGACGGACATGCGTAAATCGACTCAGAAAGTGATTCTATGCATATTCTCAAAAGGAACCATGTGCCTATCTCGTTTCCTTTTGCCTGTTACAAACATATGCACAAAGACATAATACCCTGTACCACAGTGTGGTGAAGGGTATAATAATACTTAAAAAAAGTCGTCGATCTTTTGGTCCTTAGGAAATTTTAAAAATTCATAATCGACTGATGGTTTAAAAATATTGAATTAGAATATATTTAAAAATTTTATAAAGCAGTTCGTTAATGGTCAAAAAATCGAACCTCTATTGGTCTTTAAAAAATTCTATGAATCATTAAGAAGTCTATGTTTTAATTTTTCCTTCCAAAACATATTCTTTAAAAATCTTAGTTTAATAAAAAAAAACCAATTCCATTGAATTTTTTAATACTGGGTCATTAGATGCATTCAAAATTAGCCTGCATTCTAATCCACACAGTATTTGCATTTTATTGTTCCAGTATTTGTTCTACACACACACACACACACATACATAACCACTGTTTAACCAACTCTAACGCTAAGTGCATTGTGACCCAATATTATGGCATTATGCTAAGCTCATTTTTAAACTTGAACCTAATTAACATTAATACTCATTAACTGGTTCACAATTAGAGACAGCAGAAAACTACCATTAAAAAAGTTCTTTTCAGCAAGGGAGAAGAGGGGGCAGGGCACACAACTACTACTACGGTAAAACTGCAGTACGGCAAGGGTAGATGAAAATAAATGGAAATTTTCTATGCAGAACAATGAATGGGGTGGTTAGATGAAGTTAGGAGTAATTCGTAAAATGGTATTAAAAAACTAGTGCGGAATTTTACAGGACCATCAGAGCCACAAGTGTGGAATTTAATAGAATATTTTTTCAAGGCCTGAATTTTGCGTGGATTTTAAGAATATTTTTAAAAGATAACAACCAGGCCTGGATTTAAGAAATATATTTTCAAGGCAGCAATCAGGCTGAATTTTTTAAAGAATATTTTTCAAGGTTACCATAAGGCGAGGATTAAAAAAATATATATTTTTTCAAGGCTATCATAAGGCGGGGATTTTTTAAAGAAAATTATTTCAACGCAACAACAAGGCGTGGGTTTTTAGAAAACAGTTTTTCAAGGCTACCAGAAGACGTGGATTTTTAGAAAACAGTTTTTCAAGGCTACCAGAAGACGTGGGTTTTTAGAAAACTGTTTTTCAAGGCTACCACACGACGCCTATTCTAGACCTTAAAAAATATTAAAAAAAATTCACGCCTTTTCTGGTTCTTAAAAATATAATCTTTTTAAATCCACGCCTATTTTAGACCTTAAAAAATATAAAAAAAAAATCACGCCTATTCTGGTCCTTAAAAATATTTTTTTTTAAACCACGCCTATTCAAGATCTTAAAAATTTTTTGTTAACAAATCCACGCTTATTCTGAAACTTAAAAATATGTTTTAATAAAAAATCCACGAATATCCAGGACCTTAAAAACATTTTTAAAAATTTTTTGAAGCCTTGAAAAAATATATTTTTTTTTTATTTCACGCCTAGTCCGATTCTTGAAAAATATATTTTTTTTCAAGGCTACCAGAAGACGTGGATTTTTAGAAAACAGGTTTTCAAGGCTACCAGAAGAAGTGGATTTTTAGAAAACAGGTTTTCAAGGTTACCAGAAAACGTGAATTAAAAAAACAGGTGAAAAAGCGTTAAGTTCTGCCGGGTCGAACTTTGGATACCCTCCACCATAGTTATAGTGACAGGTACTTGAAATTAATATATAGGGAATATACCAAAAAGTGACCTTTCTCCAAACTGATTATGTAAACCATACACTCAATTTTATGGCTAATAGGGTGTATACACTTTGATACCGTAAAAATGTGCCTCATCGACCAAATCCGTTTCAGAAAATTGTGATTTCATCCAAACTTTGCCTATCTTATTATTTCTTCCAAACTTAGTTCAAGTTCGAGGATGAGGAATATCGGTGAATATCCGTCCTTCTGTTACGTCCCACACAGGGGCTAGGTCTATGCATAAATCCGGCCTATAGTTAATATACATATAGTTCGTTATCGAACCTTACGTTCTAGTTTTTTATGTCGATATCCTCCGCAGGTGAAATGATTACAACAGCGTCTTAGAATCAAACCCAAAACGCTGAACAAATCAGATAACTATTTCAATATAAAAAGGGTGTATATTAATATTTTTTGCTAGGGAAATTTGTTACCATATACTACTACAAAATACTAAATTGCAGCTCAAGAACCCCAAAATACCGAAAATTGGGAATATCCCTATATCCGAAAAAATTTACCTATATTCATACTTTTTTGTAGAGAGTTTTGGTACCTATTAAGAACTCAAAATACTAAATTACGGCCAATTCGGTGGAAAAATACGATCAAATCCACCAAAATACTGAAAATTAGGAGTTACCGATATATGGGGCTACCAGAAAAAGTGGACCAATATTTATAATTTTTTTGTGGAGACATTTAGTACCCAATAAGAACCCAATGTACCAAATTTCAGCGAATTCGGTTGAGAAACGCGCTCAATAACCCCAAAATATCGAAAATTGGGGGGTACCCCTATATGAGGGCTTTCCGAAAAAATTGACCTATATTTATAATTTTTAGTAGGGAGATTTGCCACCCAATAAGAACTTAAAGTACCAAATTTCAGTGAATTCGGTCTAAAAAGGCGATCAAAACCCCCAAAATACCGAAAATTTGGGGGTACCCTTATGAGGGAGCTATCCGAAAATTGCACCCATATTTATAATTTTTAGTGTGAAGATTTGCTACCCAATAAGAGCTAACAGTACAAAATTTCAGAGAATTCAGTTGAAAAACACGCTCAAGAACCCAAATATACCGAAAATTGGGGGGTACCCTTCTATGGGAGCTATGCCTAAACGTGGACCGATGTAGCCCATCTTCGAACTTGACCTGCTTGCAGACAGGTCGTCATAATATTTTACGCTGATCAGGAATATATACACTTTATAGGGTCGGAAATGATTATTTCGATGCGTTACAAACGGAAAAACAAAACTAATATACCCTCCATATTATTGGTCCTAGACTCACCTTTAATTAACCGATCGTCATATCTCAACTAGCTGAGTCGATCTAGACATGTGTGTCCGTCCGTCCGTCTGTCCATTATAATTTGTAAACACGATACAGACCACAGTTATGGACCAATCTTCACGAAATTTTGCATGTAGGAAGGGCTTTGGCTAGTGAGGACCCCTATTGTTTCTGGTAAAGATTGGTTAATATTTAGGGGATGGTATGGACCAAATATTTAATAATTTGTCGGGTTTTCTGGTCGCTCTAGAGGCCGCAAATATGACCCGAACATCGCGAAATTTTACATGGAGAAGAGGATTGGGACAGAGAATATGCATGCCTGCTTTGGACCCTGACTTTTGTGTGAAAAATTACAATCTTTGTATTCTATGGCTTATATATATACTCGCGAAGCATATAAATCCACGAAGTTTATAGTGCATCCAAGAGGAATGGTTGACCTTCAAAATGACTCCAATTACATTGTCGTATTTACTCGGCTGTGGGAGTTACACACAAATATTTACAGGTGCTTACGTATTCAGATATTATTTAGTAACCCATTACCTCATTAGAAGGCGGAAATATAGCGCTGATTCCTTTAAAATTTTCCATGAAGTTTCAAATATGGTCAAAGAAAACGCCTATAATTTTCGATTATGATCTGATTTAAATTTTGGGATGAAGTGGATCGAAAACTCATTTTTTTTTTTGTGAGTGTTTTCTAGTCGAATATAGGGAACATCACAACACAACCCACCGTGAAGGGAATCGGAATAAACATCCGAGTTCCGAGTTGTGTAGGGTATCGTATGGTCGGCCCCGTCCGTCTATACTGCTCCGCCCACTGGGTTTTAATATGTTTTTTCATGGTCCAACAGAGGGAGTGGTTTTTTATAGAATAATTTTCTAATGAAAGAATGGGTGTTTTTTTACGAAATATTTCCAATTTTTTAATTTCAAAAAAATCTTTGATGGACTTAGAGGAGTGGGTTTTGAAGTATCACCAATAATGTGTCCAAAGCAAAGACTCAAAATCCATAATCTCATGCCTGATCTGCTGAAATGTTTTTTTTTTTCTTTTATTTAATTCCTTTGAATTATTGCCACTTTCCTTGTCATCTCCCTCTCAGTTTTTTTTATTACCGGACTTCATCCTGTTCTTTTAAATTAATACCACCGAGATACCGATGACATATTTCGTCTTTCCCGTTTTATAATCCAAACCATTTATTTTCGTTAGTTATAATCCTCTGGGCAATTTTTCCTTCTTACATTTATGCATTGCGGATAATATCTGGCATTTCAACATTTTGTTTGATTTGATGATTTTAGCCGCTATATCCTCGGCTAATTCACATTTTTTTTTAAATATTATTTTACATTTTAAGTTTTATCTGTCGCACATCGAGATGACAGGCCATAAATTTTATGAGACTTGAAATTAAATTAAGTAAAACTGTAGACCACAAGGAGCGAAAAAAATCAAAAAAATGTAGTCATAAAAATTACGATGAGAAGACATATTAAAAAAAATAATGAAATTAAAATCCAGGGTGAAGAGAGGGGATGGATAATATTTTATAACATAGAAATTGCAGATTTAAATATACCTCCTTCCCTCCCTCTCTTCCTGTTTTTTCTGTAGTTGTAAGAAATATAAGTAAATCCATCAGCCCTCTTTAATACCGCCTCTAAAAACCATCCCTCTCTTTTTCATATTTGTTCTCTCTGCAAACTCGAAATAAATCCACCACCCCCCTCTGCTTGTTTCTGTTATTAAAACAATTTTTGTGGCGTGTTGCCGGTAGGGTCATTATGTGGCCTCTTAAAGTTAATTAACTATAAAACAAAATTGCCAAGCTACTGCCGACTGTGGCCCCTGGCCCCGGCAATGACCAACAAAAACGATACTTAAAATAATATAAAAAATAAAATTTGAAAAACATACCCGCACATAAACATAAGGTCTGGGCCATAGACAAGAATTTTTAATGGCAAACAAACTAACTAAACCCAGTTAGAGACAGACAGATAGACAAACAACTAGACACAAATATTCCACACAGACCTTCTGTTCGAGCGTTTGTTTGTTGTTTGCTGCTCCATTTTGCATAATTAAGTTGTAACAATTTTTTTTATTTATTTTTTTTAGGAATTTTATTATTAATTTTATATTTCCTCTATTATACAACGCACACAAACTCATAGCCTCTCTTTTCTCTCTCCCTCTCTCTCTCTTTACAGGCTCCACTTGTGGCATTGAACAATTCCGTTGCGGCAATGGCAAATGCATACCCAACAGATGGCGCTGTGACAATGAAAAGGATTGTGCCGATGGCTCCGATGAATTTTCATCATTGTGCAGTAAGTAATCAAGTTTTGGGAATAAAATTTTCTTATTTTTTTTATTTTTATTTAAACCAACACATACACACCTGGTCTATGTTATGTGTTCGAAACATTTTTTATTTTTGTGATTTGTTTATATATTTTTTAATTTATTTTATATATAATTATTGTTTTTAATATTTTGTTTCCAAATTAGTGGTCTTCTGCAAACCATATGAAGTCACCTGCAGCAATGGCGAACAATGTGTTCCCCAGAGTTGGTGGTGCGATGGTAGTCCCGATTGTCGCGATAAATCGGATGAAGCTAATTGTCGTAAGGATTTTTTTCTTTATTACAACGTTGTGTTTTCTTGTGAAGATGTTAATACTAACTCTGTGAAAAAGATTGGGGAAATTTTCATAAGGATTTCGTTAAACCAGTAACAAAATTTATAAAAAATAAGAAGAAAAAAAAGAAAAAATTGGGATCTTTAAAAAAACAATGTTTTACTTTTTTTTAATAAAATGTAAGAAACAATTTTACCACTGAGTGAGGAATTAAAAATTAAAATATATATTTTTTTAATTTTTAAACACTGGAAAGTTTGAGCTTCGAACTGTTTTTATTCAGAGAACGTAAAAACAATGTGTTAGATTAAGAATTCCGAAGTCAATGGTCCATTTTATCCCATACTTGGTATATTGAACTACGGTGTGTATAATTATTATTGATTTAGAAGTACGAAATTGCGTACACTTGATGTCATTTTAATATATTTTTATACGCAACTCAGTCGGATGAGGCCGACCATGTGATACCCTACCCAACTACCACTGACGTTTAATATTCTATGGATCTTTATTCCGAACCTGGGAATTAATTCACGATATTTGTACCGTCTAGTGTAATAATGATAATACTGAAATATTGTAGTTTAATTTTTCTCCCAAAGCCGATTTTCTTCACTGGCAACATTTCAGGATAATGATTTCCCCGTGGCAAATTTATGATGTTCGACTTATAATTGTGGTCTCTAGAGTGACTCGAAAACCGAACAAAAGTAAAGTCTGGGTGCATTTGACCCAATAAATATTCATTGATTATCATGAAAGGTACCATGCTTATTCTTTGGCGAAATCTGCTTCCTCATGTAAAATTTCATGATATTCGAGTCCCAATAGCGGACAGAAAAAAAACTGAAAATAAAGTTTTTGATTTATTTGTTACCCTAAAATGTAAGCACTCATCAATATTTTGTGGTAGGGTCTTCAAAAATAGTTACTTTCATAGCTGGCTTGATTACAGAACGGTTTTTCCATTTCCAAGCGCGTCGGTGTTGTGCGCAAATCCACCAAGTTGGAAGACCACGTTCCAAGATGTTCTTTCCTACTTGGTCTTTCTATCTAATTCACGGCCTTCCCCTTCTACGAGAACCATTAGTAGGCTCGCTTTTATATACCTTCTGAGCTGGGGCATTCTCATTCATTCGCACAACATGGCCTAGCCACCGTAGTCGATGCATCTCAATACGACTGACTATGTCGATGTCTCCGTATAAATAGTAAAGCTCGTGGTTCATTCGACGCCGATATTCACCGTCGACGCAGATCGGCCCGTAGATCTTTTGGATAATTTTTCTTTCAAACACCCCAAGAGCTGCCTCATCCCGTTAGTGTTAGATCGCACCTTTGCTGCTACATTAAAACGGGTTCGTACCTTGGCTGCCACAATGTAATGGTCCGAATCGATATTCGCTCCTCGGATCGATCGGATGTCTAAAACACTGGATAAATGCCTTCCGTCTATCACCCCATGATCAATTTGATTTCTCATTGCTTGATCAGGAGAGATCCAGGTGGCCTTGTGTATATAGAGATGCTTTAATCTGGTGCTGCTAACTACCATGTTTTTTTGCTGCAGCGAAGTCAATCAACCTCATGCCGTTGTCGGATGTTTCTTCATGAAGGCTGAATTTTCCGACGGTGGGGCCAAAGATATTTTCCCTTCCGATTTTTGCATTCAAATCTCCTAGCAGAATTTTAATGTCATGTTTCATATACTGTTTCTAGGCGCTCGTAAAATATGTCTTTGGTCTGTTCATCTTTATTTTCTGTCCGAGCATGGGCGCAAATGAGACTGATGTAGAATAACTTTGCTTTTATACGGATTATAGCAATTTGCTGGAGACGAGGTCTTTTATTTTCCTGTTAACCATAAATCCGCAGCCAAATTCACGTCTCTTTCCATGACAGCTATAATACAGGGCGTAATCATCTGATTTACTTACGCCAGCCCCTTTCCATAGCATTTCCTGTAAGGCAATAATATCGGCTTTGTACTTCTTGAGTACATCCGCCAAAGCGAACACTGCGCCTGTTCTGTACAACGTGCGCACATCCCAAGTGCAGATTCGCAAATAGTGGTCCTTTATACGTTTGCGGGGGTCGTCAACATTAGGGGGGTTTGGTTTTCTTTTTCTGTGCTTTTTCATAGTAGGTTGGGTTTTCCGAGAGTGGGAAACTAACCCGACGCCGCAACCCATTTTTTATAGTTTTTATGAGTGAACTCGAGGGACATATTAGTTCACTATTTCATCGGGTGATGTAATTAGCCCCCCCTGGTGGCACCGCAGGTAGGTCAGTGTCCACAATTGAGATGAAAGAGGAACCAAGATAAGCCTGGACTTTGCCATGTTAAAGCCAATCAGAGCCGTTGCTTGGTATCTATCATCCCCTACGCCACCCATACGATGATACGATATTTAACTTTAATTGGGGTGTAGCTTTTTAGATGATTTAGATTTTGAAGGCACCAACAAATATTTTTTTGAAAAATCTACGCCTTGTTGAAGGCATCAAAAATTAATCTTTAAACAAGTGAAAAAGCTTTAAGTTCGGCCGAACTTTGGATACCCTCCACCATGTTATGTTAAAACCAATCAGAGACGTTGGTATCTATCATCCCCTACGCCACCCAAATACTTCTTCAAAAATACTTTTTAAAAATCCACGCCTGTGAGTAGGCCTTTAAACATAATTCTTAAAAATCCACGCCTCTGGATAGGTCTTTAAATGTAGGTATACCTTCAGAAAATATTATTAAAAATTTCACTTAAATTTTTATACATATTTAATCCTGAGAATAGTCTTTACAAAATATTTTTAGAATATCTATGTGTGCGAATAGACCTTTACTTTTTTACAATTGCTTCCTTATACCCGTCCCTCTCTATAACTCAGTTGGTCAAGTCTCTTTCAATGACATTTACCCCGCCCATAGACAATTTATATTTCACCACCTCTAGGAAAATTAAAATACCTTTATAATCATATCCACATTTCGCATTTATTTCATTCACACGTTCATATATATATATATATATCACACACATTGCTGCACAAAGACAAAGGACATTAGCTGCAATGACAATGTCAAGGCTGTTTATGATTTTTATATACTAAAAAAAATTACAGTGACTCATTCACTCACACACACACATAGACTCTGAAACAATTATTTGCAGACAAAAAGACTTTATCACAACAAAAACAACAGCAACGATGAAAAAAGTGAAAGCAAGTAGCAAACAAACAAACTGTATATGTCATATGTGTCGGTAACATAAGTCTATGTTTAAAATAATCATAATAATAAAATATAAACAAAACATTAGACTACCCGGCCTACCTCCTCCCCTTCCATTCTCCACAACAGCAGTCCAACCTCCTGTGTATATTAACAAAGAGTTAAGCTTTAGCAAACAACAACAACATCACGAACATTGTTAATATGTTTCCAACAGCAACATTTAACGTGAATGCCGGTTGGTGTCACATGCACATGCACACTCACACACACACCCACATGTGTGTACATGGCAAGGATATAGCCTTCACACACAGACGCATGTAGCCATGCACACTTTTCTTTTTTTTCTCGGCTCTCATATAGAATAATTCGAAAGTATTTAATGTGTCAGTGAATGTGACACCAAGTGGAAAATAAATGGCAACAACAGTACCACCACTTCCATCCCCTGGCGAGTGTCCCCAGCCACCAATGTGGTGTTGTGTTTATGACATTATCTAAAGTGAAAATATTTTGACGGTTGGTCTTAACTTTTCTTCTTTGGATTTTTTTCTTTCAAAAACAATTTTCACGTAAATTTTGTTTTGTAATTATTTTTAGAAATTTTCTTGCTGTAAAAAAAAGCGAAAATTATTAAAATGCGTATGAAAATTATTAATCAATAAATGTCAAGTATACGCACCCTGGATTGGAGAAGAAAAATTAATATTAATTATACGACCAATGGTAACCGATTCAATGTAATTAAATTTAAGGTCATAAAACCTATTTCGTAATAAAAAAAAACAGTAAGGGAAGTAATAAAGTCGGACTGGGCCGACAATATGATACCCTTCACCACTTTGGATATATTCTACATATGTATCCTAACAGACGACGCGTTTTCGTTATATATCTATATCTGAACCAATTCAGGGAAACTTGCCAGAGACTAATTTATATTACACCAGACCTTTTCACGAAGCTTAGCAACATCATTCTGGACTTAATTCAGTACTCTATTCCAAAATTCGTGCAAATCGAAAGATATATAGGGACTTTGGTTACATAAAAAATCCGACGAAAATATATACGGAAGCTATATGTAAATCTGAATGGATTTTCACAAAAACTTAGCTCACGTCATTCTAGCGTTAATTCAGTACGCTATGCCAAAATTCGTGCAAATGAAAAGATTTCCAAGGTTTCGGTGCACCAAATACCAAAAAAGGGGGAAAGTATATATACGAGCTATTTCTAAATCTGAACCGATTTTCATGAAACTTTACAGACATCATTCTCCATCTTATTCATTACGCTGTGCCAAATTTCGTGCAAATCGAAAGATATATAGGGTCTTTGGTGCACCAATTACCTTAATTCGGGCGAAAGTATATATGGCAGCTATTTCCAAATCTGAACCGATTTTCATGAAACTTGACAGACATCATTCTCGATCTTATTCATTACTCTGTTTCAAATTTCATGCCAATCAAAAGATTTCCAGGGACTTTAGTGGACTATTTACCTAAAATCGGTCGAAGCTATACATGGGAGCTATACCTAAATCTGAACCGATTTTCACGAAACTTTGCACACATCATTCTAGACTTAATTCAGTGCGCTATGCCAAATTTCATGCAAATCGAAGATATATAGGGACTGTGGTACACCATTTACCTGAAATCGGACGAAAATATATATGGAAGCTATATCTAAATCTGAACCGATTTTTTCCAATTTCAATAGGGTTCGTCCTTGGACCAAACAATCGAGTTGTTCCAAATTTCATCCAATTCGGATCATAAATGCGACCTGTACTTTGTTTACAATTTTAAATGGACAGGCGGACGGTCGGACATGCATAAATCGACTCAGAACCCGAACCTCTTACAAACACGTTCGTCAAAAAACTATTTTAAGAAAATCCGCCTATGACGATAGTCGTTATTTTATTTTTTTTTTTTAATCGAAGGACAATACTTCTAATTTTATTAATTTTCCAAGGCTTCCTTGCTAATCCAATAGACTGTCATTGCCTTCTTTGGCCAACTCACATTTTTCCATTGCAGAGGAATCCATTTCAATATTTTTTGTTATGGTTTTATTGAAACCATTTCATCAAAGGTATTTTTTCTATGAATTGTTTCCGAATTTTTAATGTTTATTTGTTATCACAAATTCAGCATAAATTTAGTCTGGACAATAAATTTTGGCCATAACCCACATGATTTACAAATAAAAACCCAAAAAAAAAAAACATTCTCTAACAAATAAAGCCAGCAGGTGATTTGTGACCTGCAGTCTAGACAGCACAAAAAATCGAAAAAAGTATAAAAACGCCAACTGAATAAAAATGTCCATAATTTATGAATATAAAAACCATCACAGTCGATTGCCATAACAAACTTCTTAATAATGTTCTACAACGTTTTCTACTTCTTTTATTCCCGACAAATAAAAATGCGTAAATGCGTAAATGCCACCTGTTGGTGAAAACTTGTCAAAAAAACATTATCTACATGACAACTAAATAATTGCCGTCAGGATAATAATAATAATTGCCTATAAAAATGGCAGTATATTTTCCTTCATCGTCTGAAGTTTATAAATTTTTGAAAAAAAAATTCTTAAGGGATAATAAAAAATTATAGCAAAATGTAACGGGAGGAAGTAGTGAAGGATGTCCTATATGACATTGTTGTTTTCTAATATAATACAAGGCTATTGTTTGAATTTATGAAGTTCCTGAAACACAAGGCAAATGTTGCTGAAAAAAAACAACAAATATGCCGATAAGCCTTTAACAATATTTATTTACGCCTTATTATAGGCCTTGAAGAAATCTACGCCTTATTATAGGCCTTGAAAAATATTTTTAGAAATCCACGCCTGTCTATAGACCTACAAAAAAATATTTAAAAACCAGTAAGGAAAGTAGTAAAGTCGGACTGGGCCGACCATATGATACCCTTCATATATTCCTATATGTATCCTAACAGATGTCGCCTTTTCGGTGGCGCACTGACATGAAATTGAACGAACTTAAATATGTGATATTTAGCTATATACAAACCGACTAACATCAATCCCTACACATGTCATTCTGCAACCTATCCTAAATTTTGTTAATAGATTTAAAGCAAACTTTACCCACGCTATTTGGTATGCTTCCCTGTTTAAAATATGATATGAATCAAGCACCCATTAATTATTTGGTGTACAATCAACATGAATCGAGGTCGAAATTATATATGGAAGCTATGCTATATCTAAATCTGAATCGATTTAAAGGAAACTTGCCAGAGATTAATTTATATTAATTTCAGTACGTTGTGTCAATCGGACTAGCTATGGGTCTTTAGTGCACCATTTCCTTAATATACGACTAAAATATATATAGGAGTTATATGGAAATCTGATCCAATTTCAAGAAAACTTGACACACGAAAGGTTGTAGTAACTTCAGTACATTGTACCAAATTGTGTGCCAGTTGGCCAAACTATGGGTTTTTAGTGCACAATTTACATAAAATCGGCGAAAATATATATGGGAGATATATCTAAATTTGAACCAATTTTCACGAAACTTAGCACACATCATTCTGGACCTATTTCAGTACCCTATGCCAAATTTCGTGTAAATCGAAAGATATATGGGGACTTTGGAGTCCCATTTACCTTAAATCGGACGAAAACATATATGGGAACTATATCTAAATTTGAACCGATTTTCACGAAACTTGGCACATGTCATTCTAGACTTAATTCAGTACAGTATGCAAAATTTCGCGCCAATCGAACACTAATTACCATAAATCGGACGAAAATATATACGGGAGCTATATCTAAATCTGAACCGATTTTCATGAAACTTGGCACACAACATTCTATACTCAATTCAGTGCCCTATGTCAAGTTTCGTGCAAATCGAAAGATATATAGGGACTTTGTACCTTAAATCGGACGAAAATATATATGGGAGCTTTACCTAAATCTGACCCGATTTTCTCGAAACTTGGCACACTTCATTCTAGACCTAATTGCACTAAACATATATGGGATCTATATCTAAATCTGAACCGATTTTCATGAAACTTGGCACATATTATTCTGGACCTAGTTCAGTACTCTATGCCAAATTTCCTGCAAATCGGTAGATATATAGGGACTTTGGTGCCCTTTTTACCTTAAATCGGACGAAACTTTATGCGGACTATATCTAAATCTGAACCGATTTTTCTTCAATTTCAATAGGATTCGTCCTTGGGCCAAATAAGTGGCTTGTGGCAAATTTCAGCCAAATCGGATTATAAATGCGACCTGTACTTTGTTATACTCTACACAACTATGTTGTCAGGGTATTATGGCTTTGTGTAGCCCCAAAAGTTTGCAACGCCGCGAAATATTGGTCCTAGACGAACCTTTAAGTATACCAATCATCACATCTCGACTAGCTAAATCGATCTAGACATATGTGTCCGTCCGTCCGTACGTCTGTCCATTATAATTTGTAAACACAATACAGACCTCAGTTATGGACCAATATTCACGAAATTTTGCATACAGGATGGGTTCTGGCCAATGAAGAAAAGATCGATTAATATTTAGGGAATGAAATGGACCAAAAACTTTATTTTTGTCGGGTTTTCGGGTCGCTCCAGAGGCCGCATTTATGGCCCAAGCACTGCGAATTTTTGCATGGAGAAGGGGATTGGGCCGAAGAATAGGCATGCCTGTTTTGATAAAAAATCGGTCAATATTTAGCGGGTCAAAATGGAACCTGACTTTTGTGTGAACATTTACAAAATTTGTATTGTATGGCGTATATACTTACTCCTGAAGGATATAGACCCGAGAAGTTGATAGTGTATCGAAGAGGAGTGGTTGACCTTTAAATTGATACCAATTACCACACTAGAGGGCGGAAATATAGCGCTGATCGCTTGAAATGTTCTATGAGGTTCCAAGTATGGTCAAGGACAACGCCTATAATTTTCAGTAATGATCAGATAATATTTTTGGGATGAAGTGGAAGTCGATTGGGATGAAGTGCAAGTCGATTCCAGTCGATCTATAGGCCACAATTGAAAGCCCAACATCACAACATAACCCACAGTAAAGAGAATCTGGACAAGTTCACCCCTCTTCTACTGAATATTAGAAATATTTGTTGACATCTAGTCGGTCAAAAGGGTGCAATTATCGCGAAATATTGCCCAAGCTCAGAATATACAACCACAGAAAGTTAGATTTTCGTGGAAATTGTGTAGGGTATCATATGGTCGGCCCCGTCAGACTATACTGCTCCGCTCACTGGTTTACAATTTAACATCTACAGACGGACAGACGGACGGGCGCACATACATAAATAGTCTAAGAAAGTGATTCTATCCATATTCTCAAAAGGAACCATATGTCTATCTCGTATCCTTTTGACTGTTACAAACATATGCACAAAGACATAATACCCTGTACCACAGTGTGGTGAAGAGTATAAAAATTCAACCCTCTCTATAGATCTAGAAAAAAATATTTTTAAAACATCCACGAAAATCCTACGAATTGTTATTTCTATGCTTTTAGCCAATCTTTCAAAATCCTCCACCATTAATATTTTCATTGTGTAGGAAAATTCTCAGTTTTGGTATTGAAATGCTAATTAGTATTGTAACCAAAAACTTCTTATTACTAACCATCGTTGTTAGAACATCTGACAAATTTCACATCACCACAAATTAAAAAAAGCAACAAATCTTCCAAAAAACTTGCAAAGTGAAATAGAAAAAAATTGCAGAAAAATGAAGACCATGTTACAACAGATGACAGCTAACAATCATTTATCATTTTCACTTAATTATCATGGAAAATAATGACAAGGAAAAAGCCTTTGCACTGAAGAGAAAAAAACAAGCAAAAGAAAAAGAGAGGAAAAACTTGTAAAGAAATAATCCTTTACACGTTCATCTTTTTCGTTAATGAATTTTTGGCAGACAGAAATCGAGTTTTTTTTTTTTTTTTTTTTTTTTTTGTTACTGCCACAGTTTGCTGCAACAATTCTTAATTCTTGTCAAAATCCTTAACATCGTCTCCTGTGGCAGGCATATTAATGTTACTGTTTTTTCCTGTCTTCATGTTACTGCCTTTCTTTTTCAACTTGTATATTTTTTTTTTGTCTGGAAAGAACAGTCATAAAAAAGTATCTCTACATTTTTGTTTTAATTTTTTTTAATAAAACTTAATCCTCAATCCTCATTTATTTGACTAATTAAAATATAAAATGCCATGAGATGTACGGAAAGCGAAAAAAAAACACACACACAGAACTTTACATTTTCCTTGGCATGGCAGGAAAAAATAAAACAATGAAAATCTTGGCAAGCGTGTAAAAGTTAAGCTCCCCCCTTTTCTTTACACAATTATTTACGGCTGAAGTTCGGCTGGCTGCAAGGAATGCAGGGCAACGACTCAAGTTTCTAAGAATTATGTTGGAAGGCATTATTTATTATGAAAATTAAAATATGAACAACTACAACACATGGCAAAAATAAGTCACAAAAAATGGGTTGAGTTTTTTCGTACTGACACCTTATACTTACATTCCTTTCTCGAGGCAAATATTTGGAAAACTTAGGGACAACAATTTTTCTTTAATTTCTTAATTTGGCGAAGGATGACTTTAACTAATGTGGATAGGGTACCTGCCAGGAATTTTGTCACTTATAAATTACTTGCCATAAAATGTCAACAACAAGTGTGAAAATCCTACCCTTCCCCATTTATCCAAATCACTCACAAAATATGGGAAGGGGAGTAAATTAACATCAGATAAATTTGAGATTTACTGATAGGCATTTCGACAAAGGGAAGGTGACTTAACTTCCTTTTGTTTTCGTTTTTCTTCAAAAGATTACTGATAAAGGGTTGAGCAAACGAGTGTTAAGGGGTTTTTGGTATTTTCATCCCATGTTATCCTTTTTTTTATTAAAAAAAAAAACAACAACAAAAGCAGGATATAAATCAGCTGTCTTTGTTTACAATTTGTCTCACATGTTGTCGCCTTCTTTTTTTGGTTTTTGTTTTAGGAAATTAACAAAAACAAACTTGACATTATTTATTTTGTTGATTGTTTATCTCCCAGTAGGGAAAAGTTCTTTGACAAATTTTCCTTAATTTTTTCTTGTAATTTATTTAACAGAAGAAACATAGAAAGTTTTAAAATCTCTTTCAAATAACAGTAATTAATAAATATATTAATAAAATATTAGTCATACGTTCCCATGGTCCCACGGAATAAAATTAATTATACGCAGAGGAGTACGCTATTTAAAATAGCCTCTACACAGGAGTGGATTTTTTAAAACTATTTTTTTTAACGACTATCCATTTTTTAAACTATGTAGATGTAGATTTAAAAAAAATATAGATTTTAAGGGTCTATCCACAGTCGTGGATTTTTAAAAAATAGATTTTGAATGTCTATCCACAGGCGTGGATTAAAAAATGATTTTGAAAGTCTATACACGGGATTTTTAAAACATAGATTTTGAAGGTCTACCCACATGCTTGGATTTTTTAAAAATATTTCTAAAGGTCTATCCACAGGCGATGATCCTTTAAAGAAATATGTTTAAAGAATAACCACAGGCGTGGATTAAAAAAAATAAATATTTCGCAATGTCTATACAATGGCGTGGTAAAGGTCTATTTGCAGGCGTGGATTTTTAAAAAAAAAAGTTTAAAGGGCTATCCACAGGCCTGGACTTAAAAAAAAATTTTAAAAAGTCTATCCACAGGCGTGGACTCATTAATAATAATTTTTTAAAGGTCTATCCACAGGCAAGGACTTTTTACAAAATATTTTTTAAAAGTCTATCTACAGGCGTGGATCTTTTTAATGGTCTATCCATAGGCGTGTATTTTTTAAAAATATTTTTTAAAAGTCTCTCCACAGGCGTAGATTTTTTAAAAATACCTTTTAAGGTCTATCCACTTGCCAGGATTTTTAAAAAAATTTTTAAATATATTTTTAAAGGTCTATCCACATTTTGATGTTTTTATACCCTACACAACCATGTTGTTAGGGTATTATAGATTTCTGAGTTTGTAACGCCGCGAAATATTGGTCCTGGACCCACCTTTATGTATACCGATCGTTATATCTCGACTAGCTGAGTCGATCTAGACATGTGTGTCCGTCCGTCCGTCTGTCCATTATAATTTTTAAACACGATACAGGTCACAGTTATGGGCCAATCTTCACGAAATTTTGCATGTACGATGGGTTCTGACCAATGAAGACCCCTATTGGAAAAGATCGGTTAATATTTAGGGGATGAAACAACAACAATTTTATTTTTGTCGGTTTTTCTGGTCGCTCCAGAGGCCGCAATTATGGCCCAAATACCGTGAATGTTTGCATGGAGAAGGGGATCGGGCCAGAGAATAAGCATACTGGGGCGTATAGATTTATTCCTGAAAAACATAGACCCGAGAAGTTGATTGTGTATCCAAAAGGAGTGGTTGGCCTTTACATTTATACCAATTATATTGTCGTATGTATTAAGATGTGGAAGTTATACGTAAATTTTTACAGGTGTTTACGTGTTCAGATATTATTCAGTAACCCATTGCCACACTAGAGGGCGGAAATAGACCGCTGATTGCTTTGAAATTTTCCATGAGATTACAGTTGTGGTCAAGGACAACGCCTATAATTTTCGGTGATGATCAGATAATAATTTTGGGATGAAGTGGACCGAAAACTTATTTTTTGTGTTTTTTTTTTCGATTCGATCTATAGGCTACGATTATAGGCCGAAATTCACAACGGAGAAGGGAATATGGACAAGTAATTAGGGGGTGCTGTTGACCTCTGATCGGGCAAGAGGGTGCAACTATCACGAAATATTACCTAGGCTCGGAATAAAAATCCGAAAAAGATAGAATTCTATGGTAGTTGTGTAGGACGACCCCGTCCGACTATACTGCTCCGCTCACGGGTTTTAAAAAGATTTAAAAAGATTAAAAAAAAATGATTTTAAAGGTCTATCCACAGTCGTGGATTTTTAAAAAATAGCTTTTGAAGGTCTGTCCACAGGTGGGGATTAGAAAAAAGATTTTAAACAGTACGGAAAGTAGTAAAGTCGGACGGGCCGACTGTATAATACCCTTCACCACTTTGGGTATATTCAACAGATGCAATCCCAACATACGTCACATTTTTGAAGGACCATTAACATGAAATTAAACATGACATTCTGCAAACCTATACAAAATATCGAAATCTAAACCGATTATATCAAAATTTGTCACATGTTAGGTTACACTTATTTCAGTATATTGTGTGCATTCGGTTCTTCATTTACATTTTGAGTTCTTCATTTATTTATAAATACAAATTTCATGCAAATCTAAGGATATATAGGGACTTTAATACACCATTTACAAAAAATCGTATTAAAACATATATGTGAGCTATATTTAAATCTATACCGATTTTCACGAAATTTACCACACATCGTTTTAGACTTAATTTAGTACGCTGTGCCAATTTTCGTGCAAATCGAAGAATGTATAGGGACTTTGGTACACCATTTACAAAAAAATCGGACGAAAATATATATGGAAGCTATATCTAAATCTGAACCAATTTTCACGGAATTTACCACACATCATTCTAGACTTAGTTCAGTACGCTGTGCCAAATTTCATCCAAATCGAAGGATATATAGGGCCTTTGGTGCACCATTTAAAAAAAACCGGATTAAAATATATATGGGAGCTATATCTAAATCTGAACCGATTTTCACGAAATTTACCACACATCTTTCTAGATTTAATTCAGTGCGTTATGCCTAATTTCATGCAAATCGAAGGATATATAGGGTCTTTGGTGCACCATTTACATAAAATCGGACGAAAATATATATGGGAGCTATATTTAAATCTAAACCGATTTTAACGAAATTTACCACACATCGTTCTAGATTTAATTCAGTGCGCTATGCCTAATTTCATGCAAATCGAAGGATATATAGGGCCTTTGGTGCACCATTTACATAAAATCGGACGAAAATATATATGGGAACTATATTTAAATCTAAACCGATTTTAACGAAATTTACCACACATCGTTCTAGACACATCGTTCTAGTACGCTGTGCCAATTTTCGTGCAAATCGAAGTATATATATAGGGACTTTGGTGCACCATTTACAAAAAATCGGACGAAACTATATATGGGAGCTATATATAAATATGAACCGAATTTTTCCAAACTTGGCACACATTATTCTGAACCTAATTCAGTAGTCAGTGCCAAATTTCGTGCAAATTGAAAGATATATAGGCACTTTAGTGCCCCATTTACCTTAAATCGGGAGCTATATCTAAATCTGAACCGATTTTCTTCAATTTTAATAGGGTTCGTCCAAATAAATGAGCTGTACCAAATTTCAGCAAAATCGGATCATAAATGCGACCTATACTTTGTTTACAATTTAACATCTACAGACGGACATGCATAAATCGACTCAAAAAGTGATTCTATGCATATTCCCAAAAGGATCCACGTGTCTATCTTGTTTCCTTTTGCTGTTACAGTGTGGTGAAGGCTATAGAAATTATTTCCAACAAATTTATACTTGTGGGTACTTATAAAATATCATCACCTATGATTCGGACCTGAAATATTTGTAATAATATATTGTATAATAATTTGTGAAAAGTCTAGGCATAATATTTTTTAAGAAATGTACTTCTGTGGATAGAGCTCAAAGAATGTTTTCAAAACGATGTTTTCAAATCCACGCCTGGGTTTTGCCAATCAGAAATTGTTTTGAAAAAATTCACGTAATACCTATATTCTATCCTTGGTTTTCATATTGGTGTATATACATTTTAACATACATTGTAACATATATAACAGAAATAATTTTGCCATCCAAAGGTTTTGTATTCAATTATTTTTTTCCCGCAAGCAAATCGATTCTACTTAACCTTGATACTATTTCTGAGTGGTTTGCCGTCGAAGGCAAAAATACAAAAAAAAAAAATAATCCTGCAAATGAATGATTTTAATTCCAACCCCCATGATAATTATGTTGAGCATATGATTTCAATTAATATACCATAGCCCAGATTGAGATGCACTTGTTAATGATAATAATAATCAAAAAAATAATTATAATTCTATGCAAATTTCCTATTATAAAAAAAATCAAGCAAGTGAAAATACTGATACTTAATATATCATATCGATTTTGTATTGAGTGATAATACCACATGTTTGGAATTAATTCCAATTATATCATATTTTATTATGATTATTATTCTGCAATGGACTTTCAACATTTTTCTTGGGCCTACAAATCATCATAAATATGTCAACATAAAGCTGTAAATATTTTATTTATTATTTGTAGCGGTGTTATTTTAATTTTTTAGTTTGGCTGCATATTAAGGCCTATGATGCTTATGATTGATATTAATGTTGCCGGACCCCAAAGGATTATGGTGGCGTATGATTGTTGTATATGTAAAAGAAAAATAATATAAATTATTACTCATATGCATAAAAATGCTATAAAAAACACAACGAGAAAAACAACAAACTAATTGACTGCATATGGATTCCAATTAATATTTATTACAATTCTCCCCATACCCCCGCCGACCCATCTCTTCTGTGTGAAATATAAATGTATATTGCAAAATGTCCTGAATTTTTCCATGATTTATTCATACATTTATATATATATATATATATATATACATTGTCTCGCTTTGCAATATTGAAGATTTGTGACAAAACCATAGACTTGTTATTTTTTTGAAATAAGACCACAAAGACAACAAACAAAATGTGGTCTATAATCCAAAGCCAGAAAATCCGATATAAAAAATTGTCAATATAAATCATTGACATAAATCAATAAAATATGTAAAATGTTCCAAACGAGCAAAACATTATTGCTGGTTTTCGTCGATGTTTTCCTTTCGTGGGTTATATATGGATTTGCATATGACAATAATAAATTTGAGGAATAAAATTTGTTGTGTGTACAGTGGTGCGCCAAAACACAGAATAAACCGAAAACAAAAACTAGATTTTTAAAGGTTTATGTTCACAGCTAATTTTTTTTAGAAATATTTTTTTTAAACCTGTGAGCGGAGCAGTATAGTCGGACGGAGCCGACCATATGATACCCTACACAACTTCTGCGGTACTACATTCTGAGCTTGGGCAAAACTTCGCGATATTTGCACCCTCTTAACGACTAGAGGCCAACAAATATTATTATTACTAATATTCAGTACTGCCCTTCTAATTACTTGTTCAGATTTCCTTCACCGAGGGTTGTGTTGTGATGTTTGGCTTTCAATTGTGGCCCAAAGATCGACTCGAAAAAAACACAAAAATTAAGTTTTCGTTCCACTTCATCCCAATATTATTTTCTGATCATCGCCGAAAATTATAGGCGTTGTCCTTGACCATAACTGGAACCTCATGCTACATTTCAAAGCGATCAGTGCTATATTTCCACCCTCTAGAGTGGTAATAGTTTACTAAATAATATATGAATACGTAAGCACCTGTAAATATTTAAGTGTAACTTCCACACCTGAGTACGTACGACCATATAATTGGTATCAATTTAAAGCTCAACCACTCCTCTTGGATATATGTTGGATATATACGGGTCTATGTCCTTCAGGGGCAAATATATAGGCAATAGAATACAAATTTTGTAATTTTTCACACAAAAGTCAGGGTCCATTTGACCCGCTAAATATTGAACGATCCTTATCAAAACAGGCATGCTTATTCTTTGGCCCGACCGCCTTCTCCATGTAAAATTTCCCGATGTTCGCGTCTGGAGCGACCAGAAAAACCGACAAAAATTTAGTATTTGGTCCAATTCATGCCCTAAATATTAACCGATGTTTACCAAAAACAATAGGGGTCTTCATTGGCCAGAACTCATCTTACGTGCAAAATTTCGTGAAGATTGGTCCATAACTGTGGCCTGTATCGTGTTTACAAATTATAATGGACAGACGGACGGACGGACGAACACACATGTGTCCATTTCATCCCCTAAATATAAAAAACAATAGGGGTCTTCATTGGCCAGAACCCATCCTACATACAAAATTTCGTGAAGATTGGTCTATAACTGTGGCCTGTATCGCGTTTACTAATTATAATGGACAGACGGACGGACGGACACACATGTCTAGATCGACTCAGCTAGTCGAGATATGACGATCGGTATACTTAAAGGTGTGTCTAGGACCAATATTTCGCGGCGTTAACTTTTGGGGCTGCACAAAGCTATAATACCCTGACAACATAGTTGTGTAGGGTATAAATATCTTTTTAATGACTGCCCTAAAAATGTTGTTAAAGAACAATCCTGAAATGTTTTTTCTTGGGTGAATCAGTACTAAAGGCCCACTGTAAATGTCCCTAAAAAAATAACAAAAAAAATCTCTCCACAACATTATACTGCAATATATTTATTGTCAACCAATAAAACAACAACAACAACATTCTGTGTGTTAATATTAAAAGTAGAGCAAAAGTAAATATGAAATATTTACCCGTAAATCCACTTAGTTACCCACTGCGTTAAAAGTCAAACTCATAACGATAACCTATGCGGGATGCTACAACATAAATCCCTAACTAAAAACATATTTCCTGTCAAGGTTTTGGCTGTTTGTTTGTTTTTCTCCTTACTAATTTGGATTTATGGTAATTGAATGTGGAGTTGTTTTTCGTTTTTCGGATTTCTAGGCTTTCCCTGTTATTAACATTTCGAAATTTATACAAACACATTAATTCATTTGTTTCGAACAAAAAAATGGTCATAAAAATCTACGAAATTGGAGTATGCCTGTCCTTGGCATAATTTCTAGTATTCTTCGAATACTATATTTTAAGGAGTCATAGGATAGAAATTTCTACTATTAGTCCAAGTAGCGATTTTCATAAAAAGCTCATAATTGCTTATGAAACTAAATGTAAATGTTATTCAAACGTCATGGCGAAGTGAATACTCCCTCGGTTTGCGTTTAAATGAAGGAGATCGCGCGCAGGTTATCAAAAAACGGAAATAATAATGGTCTTCCATAATGAAAACTAATAGGCAAATAAATTATTAAAGAAAAAATCTACAATTTGCGTGATTGTGCTGGGAGAAGAACAAATATTTAGAGAAGAGGAATTTTTAGAACTGCCAACAAATAACTGCAAAAAAAAACATAAAAATGTGGATAGACCTATAAAAATATATTTAAAAAATTTAAAATACATCCGGGCAAGTGGGTACAGTTTAAAAAGTATTTTTAAAAATTCTACGCCTGTGGATAGGTCATTTAAAAGACCAACGCCGGTGGGCTTTAAAAATATTTAAAAAAATCCCAGCCTGTGGATAGACCTTCCAAATCTATGTTTTAAAAATCCCCGCCTGTGTTTAGACCTTCAAAATCTTTATACCCTTCAGCACACTGTGGTACAGGGTATTTTGTCTTTGTGCATATGTTTGTAACAGGCAAACGGAAACGAGATAGACACATGGTTCCTTTTGAGAATATGCATATAATCACTTTTTAAGTCGATTTATGCCTGTCCGTCTGTCCGTCCGTCTGTCTGTTCATGTTAAATTGCAAACAAAGTACAGGTCGCATTTGTGATGCGATTTGGATGCAAATTGGCACAGTTCACTTATTTGGCCGAAGAACAAACCCTATTGAAATTGGGAAAAATCAGTTCAGATTTAGATATACCTCCCACATATATTTTCGTCCGATTATATGTAAATGGTGTACCAAAGTCCCTATATATCCTTCGATTTGCACGAAATTTGGCACAGCGTACTGAATTAAGCCTAGAACGATGTGTGTTAAATTTCGTGAAAATCGGATCAGATTTAGATATAGTTCCCATATATATTTTTGTCCGATTTTAGGTAAATAGTGCACCAACGTCCCTATTTATCCTTCGATTTCCACGAAATTTGGCTTAGCATTCTGAATTAAGCCTAGAACGATGTGTGTTAAATTTCGTGAAAATCGGTTCAGATTTAGATATAGTTCCCATATATATTTTTGTCCGATTTTAGGTAAATAGTGCACCAAAGTCCCTATTTATCCTTCGATTTCCACGAAATTTGGCATAGCATTCTGAATTAAGCCCAGAACGATGTGTGTTAAATTTCGTGAAAATCAGTTCAGATATTTTCGTCAGCTTTTTTTTGTAAATTGTGAACCAAAGTCCCTATATATCCTTCCATTTGCACGAAATTTGGATTTATAAGTAAATGAAGAACTCAAACAGTGCTCCCAACTCTATATCTGACCAAAATTTAGTATAGGTTGCAGAATGACATGTTTAATTGCATGTTAATGGTCCTTCAAAAATGCGACGTCTGTTAGGATCCCATCTGTTGAATATACCCAAAGTGGTGAAGGGTATCATATAATCGGCCACGTCCGACTTTACTACTTTCCTTACTGGTTTTAAATATTTTTACGCCCTATATATTTTTAAATATCCTCCAACCTTAATTATTTAAAATATAAATGAATTTCCTTTCGGCCTCAGCGACGTATGACTATCAATCATACGCCTTGGTCCTCTAGGCGTATACATAATAGTAACAGCATATGTACCACAAGGCGTATGATTATTGTTTGTGATTAAAACAATCAACATACGTCACAACGTCTTTATTCTGCATATCAAAAATATTATTATTATTATTTTAATTTTGACAAGTTAATGACATTTGAAATCACAAATATGGCCTAAATAAACATATTTACCATAAATCTTGTATTGTAATTAATACAAAGTAAATTACACACACACACACACAAATATATCATTACATATTTGTTTGGGTAATTTCTATTGTATACGACGAGACATCAAGTAAATATCAACAAGGAAATAATAATTTCATCCTTTCAAAAGGATAAATATTTAACAACATTTCTGGTAAATATTTTTCTCTTTCTCAGAGAATAGGGAAAACATTTACATAATAAAATTAAACCAACATATTTAAATATTTAGTAAAAATGTAGATTTTTGAAAAAAATATGTTAATTAACAAACACAGCTGGAGGTTAGAATTATTGTTTACCATTTAAGAAAAAGGAAATATTTTCGCAAAATTATATTAAAATGATTTATGTACTTTACATTGTCACAGTAATTGATGGTAATGGCCCATGGTATTCCATGGCACACACTCAGAGCATTCTATTGGATCTGCTGCATTTTTGTTATTGTTTATTTCAACAATGACTGACAATTTATCAAACAATTACCATTCGATATAAATGTACAAACCCATGTTCATATAAATCTTATTTATTTGACCGTAAGCTACAATTAGATTTAAATTCAACTGAAATTCCTTTCAAGAAATATTTGGCATAATAAATGCATTTGAAATGAAAATACATGTCCCAGAGGGCAAGTACGCGTTGTTATTTGAAATATATACAGGCACACACATACATAAGATTATAAGTAAAATATATAAACAAACAATTAAATAAAGAAAAGAGATATTCAAATAAACACAGATGTCGATTTAATAAATTATATATATATATATATAGGTGTGTACATGTCATTGTTTCTGATAATTAAAATTGAAATGTTTTGTATCATGATATGTTTGTGTGTTCAATATTGTCTCTAGGGATAAAATATTTTTTTACAGGACAATCATAAAGGAATATTTATTGAGAAACACAAGGATGACATTATTGGCTAGCGGATATTAGTATTTATAAATTAACAGAATTTTAAAAATATTTGTTTAAGATCTATCCACAGTTGGACATTTTTTTAAAAATTATTTTCAGAGGACTAATATTTTTTTAATATTTTTCAGAGAACTATTATGATGTATAGATTTAGAAGATATTTTTTATTTTAATATTTTCTAGAGAACTATTTTATTTTAATATTTTCTAGAGAACTATTATGAAGCGTAGATTTTTTAAAAAAGTTTTGAGAGAACTATTCTAAGCGTAAAAGCATACAAATATTTTTTTAAGCAAAGCATGCGATGGACTATGCATGTTAATAATAGATTCGACTACAGGGCGTATACATAATATTAATTACCGAAGTAACATTATGCGTATGATTGTTTTATAATCTAATTTATTAATCATACGTCAAAATATTGCATACGTCTCTATTATAGATATTTTAAAATATTTTTTATGGACTGAGGTACCTGTGTGCCTTTTTTTATCTATTGTGGGAACTAAGGTTCCTGTCTTAATTTACTTCTTTAAAAAATGTGGGAATTGAGGTTCATATGTGAATTTATTTTTACAATAAAATTGAAGGCAAATGAAAAATTGGGATCTGAGGTTCCTGGGTGTATTTTTTTCTATAAACAAGTATAAAATATATATACGCTCACCCTTTGATTTGCGGAGGGGGTGTTCGTAATTATAACCAGGTATTATTTATACCCTACACAACTATGTTGTATGTATGTATGTAACGCTGCGAAATATTGGTCCTAGACCAACCTTTAAGTACACCGATCGACATATCTCGACTAGCTGAGTCGATCTACACATGTGTGTCCGCCTGTCTGTCCATTATAATTTGTGAACACGATACAGGTCACAGTTATGGACCAATCTTCAGGAAATTTTGCATGTAGAATGGGTTCTAGTCAATGAAGACCCCTATTATTTTTGGTAAAGATCGGTTAATATTAAGGGGATGAAATGGACCAAAAACTTTATTTTTGTCAGGTTTTTTTTTGGTCGCTCTAGGGGCCGCAGTTATGGCACAAACAAATTTCTACATGGAAATGGGGATCGAGCCAAAGAATAAGCATAAAGATAAAGATCGGTCAATATGTAGCGGGTCAAATGTACCCTGAGTTTTGTGTGAAAATGTCAAAATTTGTATTCTATATATTTATTCCTGAAGGACATAGACTTGATAAGTTGATAGCACATCCAAGAGGAGTGGTTGGCCTTTTAATTAATACCGATTATATAGTCGTATATACTCGGATGTGGGAGTTACACTTAAATATTTACAGGTGCTTTCGTATTCGGATATTATTTAGTAACCCATTACCACACTGGAGGTGGAAATATAGCAATGATCGCTTTGAAATGTTCCAGGAGGTTCCAGTTATGGTCAAGGACAACGCCTATAATTTTCGGTCATGATCAGATAATAATTTTTTGATGAAGAGGACCGAAAACTCAATTTTGTGTGTTTGAAAGCCGAAATTGAAAGCCGAACATCACAACACAAACCAAGGTGAAGGGAATTTGGACAAGTAATTAGAAGAGCTGTACTGAATATTAGTAATATATGTTGACCTCTAGTCTGTCAAGAAGGTGCAAATATCGTGAAATACTGCCCATGCTCTGAATATAAAACTACAGAATGTTAGGTTTTCGTGGCAGTTGTGTAGGATATCATATCGTCGGCCCCGTCCGACTATACTGCTCCGCTCACTGGTTTGAAAATATTTTTCAGGACCTATGTGGAAAGTACCAGAAGAAGTAGACGAAAAGATCATCTTCGGACTTGATCTAGGCTTGGTAAAGATAATATGTTGTGTAAAGTTTGGTTCAAATCGGACATTCCCATCGCCTGATATTGGATTTATAAATATTGAAAATTTGGATCATTTGTGGGGAAGCAGTGGGCTAATGGGTCCTATCTTCAAGCTTAATCTGGGCTTGATAAGGATAATAGGTTGTGCAAAGTTTGGTTCAAATCCGACATTTCATTCGTCTGATATTGGATTCACAAATATTGAAAGTTGTTACCCTTTGCGGGGGAGGTACGAGAAGGATTGGACCAATGATTCATATCTTCAAAATTGGGTTCAAATCGGTAAAGATTATAGGTTGACAAAGTTTCGTTGAAATCGGATAGTCCGTTTGCATGGTATTATGAAATTAATTTTTAGCATAATTTTGACAATTTTGTGGGGAAGGAGGTACCAGAAGCAGTGGACCGATATTCCCCATCTTCGAACAGAAGAGATATTAAGAAGTGCAAGGTTTGGATGAAACCGAATATTCAATTCGAGAGTTATCGTGCGCACCAGCAAAGCAAGATAGACAGAAGGACATGTTTAAATCGACTCCAAATTTTCTGAAACGGATTTGGTCCAAAGAAAAGTGGGGTCTAAAACCAATATTTCGATGAAGCACATTTTCACCGTATCAAAGTGTATATACCATCTTTAGCCATAAGTCTAAGGGTATAAAAATGGAGACCACGTTTCTGTGCTCTTAAACATTTTAGAAGCTCTGCCCTTTCGTGCGCATTAGCCAGCAAGACAGACGGACATGTGTAAATCAGCTCCAAATTTTCTGAAACGGATTTGGTCCAAAGAAACATGGAGTCTAAAACCAATATTTCGATGAGGCACACTATCACCGTGTCAAAGTGTATATACCCTCATTAGCCATAGGGCTGAGGGTATAAAAATGGAGAGCACGATTCTGTGCTATTTTTTTATAGAACAAATATTGTGAGAATTTTATTTTCTATAGAAAAATATACGGAACCGATTTTCCTGTGCTCTTAAACATTTTAGAAGCTCTTTCGTGCGCACAAGCCAGCCAGCAAGACAGACAGAGTGACAGACATGTTTAAATCAACTCCAAATTTTCTGAAACGGATTTGGTCCAAAGAAAAATGGGGTCCAAAAGCAATATTTCGATGAAGCACATTATCACCCTATCAAAGTGTATATACCCTCATTAGCCATAGGGCTGAGAGTATAAAAATGGAGACCACGTTTCTGTGCTATTTTTTTATAGAACAAAACTTGGGAACCGATTTTTCTGTTTCAATTTTATTTTCTATAGAAAAATATATGGAGCCGATTTTCCTGTGCTCTTAAACATTTTAGAAGCTCTGCCCTCAAACGTAGATTTTGTTTTAATATTTTTGAAGCCCTTCACACAGGAGTTATTTTAATTGTTAAATAATACCTCGTTGGCGTATGAGTATTATTAATTTATTTGCCCTCAGGACGTATACATTATTTTAATAACAAAATAATTTATTAATCATACGTCAATAATATAGATTTGTTAAAATATATTTTTTTAGTCCCATGCAAACTATATAAAATATTTTTTATGAACTGGGGTGCCTACGTGCATTTCATTTCTATTGGAAAAAAAGGTGTGAACTAAGGTTCCTGTGTGATTTTTTTATTTAAGTGTAGGAACTGAGGTTCCTGTGTGAATTTATTTTTACAATAAAACCGGTGGGGACTGAGGTCCAGCGTATTTTTTTTTCCTCTAGATGTCAGCATTGTTTTCATTTTAATCCCACATTACCTTTAACAAAAAGGTGGCCGAACACACATACACACAGCGATAGACACACGTGTTTGTATGTTTCCAATGGATAATACAAAAACCACAAACACACACACATATCTTTGCGGATTTTTTTTTTTTTAACTTATCGTATTATATGGAACTGTGGTTCCTGTGTGATTATTTCCCTGTAGACAAAAATAGGGCACCGACGATTTTGTATGAATGTTCATCTTAAGAACAAAAATTAGGTTCCGAGGCTTTTGTGTAAATTAATTTCTATAGAAAAAAACTAGGGGAAAAGCCTGTCCTCAAAGAGTTTTTTTATAAAAAAAGTAGCTGGTGTTTCTGTGATTGTTTTCTTAAATTGGGACCTAAGCATCGGAGAATTTTTTGAATAATATGTGTTGATAACAGAACATCTTCATCCAATGTTCAGCGTGCTTTATCTTTTCCATTCACATAAAATATTTTAAATTATTTATAAGCTACAAAAAATACATAATATAAAATTGATTTTTTTATATAAGCCAAAAATTTACAACAGCTACTTGAATACGGAAATATTTATTTTGTAAACATTTATGCTGAAAAACCACTCCAACAAAGGTAGATCCTGCCACAAGGTTATCAAATATTCACAAAAAAATATTCACTTTTAATAAATTCTTTCTTTTTTTGTATTTTAAATAAGATAACATATCATCGTGTTGTTGTTTTTCTTGTTAACTTCGCAAAAAATAAGATTTACACAAAACAAAATAAATAACGTAAGAAAATACCATGTGTGGTTGTGTGTGTGTCAGGGTGCCTTAAGGTAACACAAATTGTTGCTTTCATATAATTTAACATAACAAAACCAAAATTGACACATACACACATGTTGCCTACAAGGATATGCCATGACAATATGTGGTTACATATGTGTGTGTGTGGGTTGGAACTATGTGTTGGAGGGAGTGAGGGCTGCTTCTTACGTTTTTCAAAGACAAACATAGAAACCATTTAAGAAAATTAAAATGTTTTTTCGTTTTTCTGTTTTCTCTTTCATCTAAACACACACATAAATGCATGCATATGTATTTGTATGTATCTTTAGTATGTGTATATAGATAATGTCTTAAATAAATATGTATTAAGTTGCAGTTATGGTTGACAGCATTTGTTTACGTTCTTTATTTGATGTCAGCATTGTTTTCATTTTAATCCCACAATAACCTTTATACAAAAAGGTGGCCGGGCACATTGAGACACACACATGTATTTATTTATTTGAATGGATAATACAAAAACCACAAAAACACACACACACAAAAAGAAAGAGAAAATATTTCTACATGCCTTATTGTTTTATATGGGCATCCAATATATTGCGCATTTTACAAATTAAGACTTCTTTAAATCCATGGCATTTTTGTAGTACCTTGACAAAATGGTCGGTGGGCTTTAGACAAATTTATTTATCACAACTTAAACCACAATTATTTGTTAAGGTTTTAGGAGACGATGAAGGAGATCACTTCTCTAGTTGCTTGGGAGGAGGAAAAATTGTATTTAAGGGAATCGCCCACTCTTTATTTTTTTAGTTTTAAATTTTCTAGATTTTCAAATGGGCTTGTTAGGGTTTTTGTAATTAACGAAAAGTTCTTATTTTTGATGGCGGGTATGGTAATTACTCACTGGAACATCGGAATCCAGAAACGGCATTAGAAAGTGTAAGTATCTGGCTCTCATATAAACTAGGATTATTGACTTCTTTTATATAAAAAATACATAATTTTCTATATAAAAAATTAAAAAAAAACAACGGCCCTTTTTCAAATTCGATCCCTTTTTTCAGTCGAAAAAAGTTGACGTACCCTTAGGTTCTCTAAATTATAAATCTCCATGTATTAGTTTTTCTGCAAAAAACATAAAAAATACAAAATTTTTTTACAAACAAATTCATAGATTTTCTACTATAAGACATGTCGGAATTATGTTATTATTATTTTTTATAAGGTTGAATTATTTTTTATTATTTTTATAAAAAAAATAAAATTATTGTATTTTTTATATACACCAATTTATACCGGAGCCTTAAATCCGTATTTTCCTGCAAAAATCACACGGAACCTCAGTACCCTGATTTTTGTCTATAAACAAAATAACACAGGAACCTCAATTCCCTGGGCTGGCAATATTCTTGTTATTGAAGAGCTGGATGTCTTTTTCTTATAGATGAGCTGGAAGCCTACTTCGTGTAGAAGAGCTGGATATATTATTCCTAGAAAAGAACTGGATACCTTCTTATAGAAAAGCTGGAGGTATTCTTATAGAAGATTTGTATGTATTTTTCTTATAGAAGAACTGGATGCCTTCTTCTTATAGACGAGCTGGAAGTCTTTTTCTCCTATAGAAGAGCTGGAGGTATTCCTCTTATAGAATAGGTGGAGATATTCTTCTTAGAGAATAACTGGACGCTTTCTTATTGTTCTTCTTATAGAAGTGCTGGTGATCTTCTTCTTATAGAAGTGCTGGTGATCTTATTCTTATACAAGTGCTGGTGATCTTATTCTTGTAGAAGGGCTGAAAGACTATTTCTTTCAGAAGAGCTGGAGATATTGTTCTTAGAGAATAACTGGAGGTCTTCTTAAAAAGATTTTGAGATCATCTTTGGATGTATTTTTCTTATAGAAATGCAAGTGATCTTCTTCATATACAAGAGCTGGAGGTCTTCTTCTTATAGAAGAGCTGGAGGTATTCTTCTTATAGAAGAGCTGGAGGTCTTCCTATAGAAGATCTGGATGTCTTATTCCTATAGAAGAGCTACATGTATTCTTCTTATAGAAATATAGCTGAAAATCTTATAGAGCTGAAATTTTTCTTCTTATATAAAAGCTGGAAGTTTCTTCTTAAAGAAGAGGTTCTATTCTTATAGAAGAGCTGGAGGAACCTCAATTTCCTGATTTTTCTTCATATAGAAGAGCTGAAGAAACCTCAATTTCCTGTTTTTTCTATAGTAAAAATTCACACAAAAATCGTACTGGAACCTCACTTCCTTTATTATATAGAAAACAATTTAGACCACCAGATCTCAGTTCCTTCACAGGAGCCTCTATAGAACAAATTCCCCTATTATATAGGAAACAATTAGAACACTAGATCTTATTTTTTGCTATAGTAAAAAAATTGAAGACCCTCAGGACATACATATTTTTGCTATAGAAAAATATTTTGAGACTCTTATGTCTTTTTTGTTGTTTTAGTTAAAAAAATCGGCCATCCGCTGTATTTATTTTTTTTTTTCTGTATTTTTTGGAGTATCTCAGATTTAAATTTGTATATATATATATATATATATATATATATTCGTCCGATTTAAGATAAATGGTGCACCAAAATCGGAAAAATTTTTTTCCATATGCACGAAATATGGCATAGCGTACTGAATTAAGTGTAGAATGATGTGTGCTAAGTTTCGTGAAGATCCTTTCAGATTTAGATATAGTTCCCGTATATATTTTCCTCCGATTTTACATAAATGCTGCACCAAATTCGAAATGTTGGTCCGATTAATGGGTGTCGGATTGAAATTAAATTTTTAACAGTGCGGCAGTGTGGTACCGAATAGTGTGTATCAATTTTGCTATAAATAGTTTTTTTTTCTATAAAAAAAATTGACACAGAAACCTTAGTTCCCTGAACCTCAATTCCTTGATTTTTTCTGTAGAAAAGAAATCACACAGAAGCCTCAGTTCTATAGACAAAAATCACACAGGAAACTCAGTCCCCTGATTTTTTGCTTTAAAAAATTGCCCCAAGAACCTCAATTCCTTGATTTTTTTTTTAATTCATACAAGAACACCAAGACCAGAACACCAAGACCAAAAGAACTCGTATTTCGAGATTTTTCACATCAAACAAACAAAAAAAAAAAACAAAACGAAACGAAACAAAAACAAAAAAACAATTACACAGGAACTTAAGATCCCTGATTTGATTCTTTAGAAAAAATTTCACACCTGCGTTCACAGATTTTTTTATAGAGAAGAATTCCAAAGGAATTTAAGTTTCATGATTTGTTCTATTTAATAAAATTCGATGGAAATTTAGTTCCTTTTTTTGCTAAAAAAAAAAAATTTAAACAAATGAACACAAAAACTTCGGATCCCCAATTTTTTCTTTAAAAAAATTTCACATCTGCGTTCACTGATTTGTTTTATAGAGAAGAATTCCAAAGGAACTTAAGTTCCATGATTTTTTCTATTTAATAAAATTCGATGGAAACTTAGTTCCCTTTATGCTTTAGAAAAAAATCTCAGGTTATATTCTTTGATGTATTAAAAAATTCTATTTTAGTAGACCCTCATCCCTTATTTTTTGTTGTAAAAAAACAGACCCTCAAGTTTTTTTTATTTATTTTTATATAGCCGTCAATATTGTCTTCCTTTAGACAGTCGGAAAAGACTTCCATTGGCTCGCCTATAAAGATTTTTTTTATTTTTTGTTATAAGAAACAGAATTTGGATACTTCCAAGTGTATTTTTTTTGTTTGTTTATATCGAAAAAAATGTATATCCTCTGTTCATTTTGTGGAGACCCTCAGGTCTTCCTTTCTATAGAAAAATTATCTTCTCAGCAACAAATATTTTTTTTTCTAAAACACGTGTTGGATCTACAACTCACTTTCTCCACAATGTAGTTACTCTATACCTACTGTTACATTTTGGAAAAATTATGGAACTTTATTTGTGGCGTATGATAAATATGTTACTCATACGCAAATATTTTTTTCCTGATGCAATTTAAGTGTAACAGAAGAAGTTTTTCTTCTGCAATTTTTTTTATCAAAAATAAATAAATAAACAAATAACTTTTGTATGAAAAACATATCAAAAATTCCTTATCTAAAATATTCATTTACATTTATGACACAAATCTCGAAAAAAATAACAACTAACTAATATTCTTTCCAGTTAAACTCACAATATAGAGAAAATATAAGCATCTAAGAACAAATGTAATTAAGAAAATAACTTCAATACAACAAAAAGGGAGCAAAAGTCATTTAAACTAATACCATTGATCCTCCTCCCTACCACAGAGACCGAAAATTGCATCTATTCACAGAATTTGTTATTTAAAATAAACAAAAACCATAACCAAAAAAACTCAAAGTGTCAAAATGTCACAGCTGTTTGTTGTTTTCCCCCTCAGTTTTGTTTAGATAAATATTATAGTTATTACTAGTTTCGATTATGAATGCAGTGAATGAATGCATAAAAATAAATAAATACAAATATCCGAGAACATATTTGAATATTTATTAAAAACATATATGTATACAGGAATTCAAATGGTGTTTTGCATATTTATGATATTGCTACCAATATCCATATAATATATAAATACAGAATAAATAAATAAATGACAAAAATAGTTGGAGAGTAAAAATAATAAAACAAAAAAAAAAGAGATGAAGAATTTAATTAACACTAGAAAAAGTCACTTTTATTGGAAGTGGTATTTTTCGTTGCTTTGATATTTTGATTAGTGTTTTTTTAGATTCAATCGCATAATATTGAATGCAAATTAAGTTCGATTTTGGTTTGAGAATAATGGAAATATGGATAATGTATGATGGGTGGCGTATGATTGATAATATTCGGTGATGAAATATTAATAATACGCATCAAATGCAAACTAAGCAATTTATAAAACAATTTTGGAACATTTTAAAAAAACTGCTCATATGTTTCTATATAATTATAAGCAGAAAAGGAAATATAATAAATCCAAACTAATTCCTTAATATTTCTATGTAACGTAATTAAAAATTTACATATGTTATTTCAACTTGCTAATTGCCATAAATATAAAACAAAATATTTTAACATAAGTAACAAAAGGTAACTTTGTTTGAATTATAAGCCTTTTATCTGCTTCGTGATTTTGTTCCTTTTTGTCGATTTTTTTCTCTCTCTCAACATGAAACCCCACATTTCTACCTTCTGTGCGCTCAACTAAATGCACATAAATCTACATATTAAAGTTAATAATAACAATGTGTTCTTCAACTAATGAAAGTCGGACCCTCTAACCTGCCGGTTATGTAGATTGTGTTTTTTTTTTTTCTATTATCTGCTTGTGTGTACATATAGAGAGGGTCAAGCAGGCTCATGGGGTATACTTTGAGTATGGATTATGGTAAAAACAAATAAAGATTTAGAAGGGTATAAAAACAACAAAATAGAGGAGGGAACTAACGGCAATGGAGAATTGTAGAAAACAAAACGTCACAAAAGCAAAAAAAAAAACAAAGTGATACCCTTCACCACCTTTGGTATGATCAACAGATGAATCCTAACACACGTCGCATTTTAAAGGACCAGTAAAATGGAATTGGATCCATAAACATGTCATTCTGCAACCGATACTAAATTTTTCATTTGGTCAGATATAGAAGCTATATCTAAAACTCCACCGATTTTCAGGAAACTTGACACACATCATTCTACACCTAATTCATTAGGCTGTGCCAAATTTCGTGCAAATCGAAAGATATATAGGGACTTTGGTACACCATTTACCTTAAATCGGACGAAAATATATATGGGAGCTATATGCAAATCTGGACCGATTTTCAGGAAATTTGACACACATCATTCTAGACTTAATTCATAACACTGTGCCAAATTTCGTGTAAATCAAAAGATATATAGGGATTTTGGTACACCACTTAAATCGGACGAAACTATATATGGGAGATATATCCAAATCTGAACCGATTTTCCGGAAACTTGACACACATCATTCTAGACTTAATTCATTAGGCTGTGCCAAATTTCGTGAAAATCGAGAGATACATAGGGACTTTGGTGCACCATTTACATGAAATCGGACGAAAATATATATGGGAGATATATCCAAATCTGAACCGATTTTCAGGAAACTTGACACACATCATTCTACACCTAATTCATTACGCTGTGCCAAATTTCGTGCAAATCGAATGATATATAGGGACTTTGGTGCACCATTTACATTAAATCGGACGAAAATATATATGGGAGCTATATCCAAATCTGAACCGATTTTCAGGAAACTTGACACACATCATTCTAGACTTAATTCATTACGCTGTACCAAATTTCGTGTAAATCGAATGATATATAGGGACCGTTTACATTAAATTGGGCGAAAATATAGGGTTCGTCCTTGGGCCAAATAAGTGAGCTGTGCCAAATTTCATCCAAATCGGATTATAAATGTGACATGTACTTTTTTTACAATTTAACATCAACATACGGACGAACGAACGGACGGACATGCATAAATCGACTCAGAAAGTGATTCTATGCATATTCTCAAAAGGAACCATGGGTCAATCTCGATTCCTTTTGTCTGTTACAAACATATGCACAAAGACATAATACCCTGTACCACAGTGTGGTGAAGGGTATAAAAATAATAATTATTAACGTATGAGTAATAATAATATTATATATTTTATTAATAATAATCATACGCACTACTTAAACCAGGCCCGGGAGCTTCAGTTCGAAATATATATACTGGACAGCCAGGCTAGACTCGGCTATAGAAACTAACTCACAGGCCTGCCGGAATGGTTTTCGATAGTTTTAGAGTCAATGGCATCTCAGTCTGCTGGCAGACCAATAGTTAAGAATACCATAGCTTGGTAGTAAAGGTTCCTTTCGGCGTATCCTAAAAATAATTGCTCGCCTGTAAGATCTCCATTTTGTTGGTCTACAACTCTAGTTTTAAATAATTTCAATTATATTTACTCTCTGTTGGGCCTTTTTTATTTGTCTCCATATATGCTTTCCCCAAGACAGTTTCCTCCTCATTTATGTCTAGTTTCTTAAACCACACAATAAAGAATATTTCTAGGACGTTTATAGATGCTGTCTCCAAATCATGTATAGAGATTCCCAACAGACCTGTCCATAAATATTTCCTGCAGCTCTGACTACAGATACGTCTATCGATTCCAGAAAATTACATACACAGATACTTCCTCCTACTCGCCCTCAAATCATCTCCCTATAAAGGTTCTCTGGTCTTATGTTCGTCTAAAGAGTCTCCCTATGATTCCGATATTTAAAGACACCTTTCCGCTCTTCTATAAAGACTACTCTCAGCTCTATTTCTGATTTCTAAGTAGTCTCTTCCCGTTCCACAGAGAAACCTGCCCTGGCGCTTCCAGTTCATTCATAGTAAAAGATTTACTTACTTATTTACTGACTCACAAGGCAGGTAGGATAGTTTCCCATAGTTTAGGAATCAAAGGCAACTCAGTCTGCTGGACCCTCGTTCTGCACCTTATATTTTCCATATATATGTCCGCTAAGCTGTTTTATACAGACTCAATGACCGCTTGGCATGTCAGCAAGGCATACTGGATACATAATTTTCTCCTATCCATCTCTGAAGAATCCCTTTATTTTGTCTACTTCTTGCATCTCTTTAAAGATTATCGTCAGGGTATCTTAAAGCTTCCATTAGCTGGTCTATAAATGACTATAAGGAAGAAGACTCCCCGACTTTTCTGTTTATCATTTATAGCTCCCATTTTCAGCTCGTCTATAAGGAATAACTCCAACTCTCCTTAAAGGATCGTCTTTTAAAAATATTCCAGTTCTTAAATAGAGACCCGCTTCAGATTATTTGGAGACATAACCTTCATCTCTTCTAGAGAATGTTCTCCTGTCCGTATGTGAAGAAATCCATCAGTTTATCCACTTCTTACACCTCTTTAAAAGTTATCGTTAGGATATCTTAAACCTCCCTTCAGCTTGTCTATAATATGAAGAATATCTGACCTCTCTGTTTGCCTCTGAAGGCCCCCATTTTCAGCTGGTGGATAAAAATCGCCCTCAGGCCACATGCACATAGGTCCATAGTCTAAACAGACAACCAGATCTGATCGATTCCTCAGCTCGTCAATAAATAACTCCAAGGGCCACGTCTATAATATGAAGAATATCCGACCTCTCTGTTTGCCTCTGAAGCCCCCCATTTTCAGCTGGTGAATAAAAATCGCCTTCAGGCCACATACACAGGCATATAGCTCCATAGTCTAAACAGACAACCAGATCTGATCGATTCCTCAGCTCGTCAATAAATAACTCCAAGGGCCACCTCCATATGAAGACTCTCCTACATCCCTGTGTGTTTCTAAAGCATCCCATTTTCAGCTCGACTTTAAAAATCCCCTTCAGTTAATTTATACTAGGGACCCTTAGGTCCCTAGTTTAAACAGATAAATAGATCATTCAGCTCGACTGCCTTTAGCTGGTCTATGAAAATTCTATCCCTTTTCTATCGTTTTAGTCTGTAACATTACTTTCCATATCATAATTTAAGTCTTGCTTCCCGTGCAAATCCCCCCTCCCCCAGGTTGTCCCTCCATGTGACCACTATAATGTAATTGAAGTCCTCTATCCTGTCGTATATTCTATTCCCGCATTTAAAAATGACATTACACTTCTTCTCCCGGCTAACGGATGTCTTCAATTACCCTGTGAGCTTTGAACCCACCACCCTCTAACCACTAATCGGTTCATTTAGTAAAAGTGAAGGAGATTACCGCTTTCAAAATGGCCCTCGCACTCGACATCGAGTATTTAATATGCGATAATATTATCTCACGTATGTCGTCGATTGTCTAATACAATTTTAATGCCTGGAACTTGTACTAAGTGTGGCAATGCTATTCTCCGCATGTGTGCTTCGGTGTGTGAGTGAATGAAGGGTGTGCATAATAAAGCCTAAAGATACGAAAATAAACACGTTCCAACTAAAATGATGATTTAGTTAAAAAGGTAGTGGTGGTGGTCGATGGCTGTTGGTGGAGCTGACTGTGAATGTCTAACTACGACAGGACATCAAATATCCGTACACAAACGCATTAAAGTTCAGCGATACGAGTTGGCATTATGAGATGACTGCACAAACGTACATACACATTTACCTAGGGTGAACAGTGATGTTTGATGCGTGGTAGTGGGTAGTGTGGGTGGCGTCGCTCCAAAATGCTATAGGGGTCATGGTCTTGTACTCTAACAAAAGGCACGCACACTTAGATGTGTGTGTGTGTGTAAATATTACCATGTATGTGCCTGTGTATATGTGAGTTTGTGCCTACACGTATATTTCCATGTACTTGTGTTGGTTCAGTAAACACATTTAACTTATCTCCACTACCAATTACAATTCGCTCACAAAGAGATTGGCGGAGGTTTGGGAGGGGGTGAGGGCTTACGAATAGCATGTGAACTTGTGCCACGTAAAAGATTAGATACATTACATGTATGCCTATGTATGCGTGTGTGTACGTGTGTTAATGTACCTCCCTGTGTGTTTGTATATTAATGTGTCATTGACTATGTTTACCTATACACATATGCCGTATGAAATCACATCACTAAATATGCGTGCGTATGTGTATCTATGTAAGTATGTAGGTTGTTAGGTCGTTCATTCGCTCGGTATGCGAGTAAAGATATGCTGCGATTGTGTACGTACTTGTAATACTCATGTGAACATGACGGCTCTATTTATGTAGGTGACACAATGCTACATACATGTTTACATGCACATACATAAACATGCATATACGCATATATTTTTGTGTATTTCCATACACATATGGCGGGTTCACATGAAAAAAGGCTTAGACTATGTTCTTGACTTTTAACGTGTGTTTAACTGCATAAGCGCATTGTAAGCTACCCCGTACACACACACACACACTTTAATGACATGTATAACGGTGAATTTGTTAATATGATGAAGGGGGGATATTATGATTTTAAAAAACAACAACAAAGACAACAACTCCTAGATCTTTAAAATTTTCAATACTTAAAGGGTCGGTAGGCTTAAAGAGATAGAAGAGCTAAAGTACACAGCTGATGGGGAATCTTCTATGGAACAGCTGAAGCCGTGGGCCGATAAGGAGTCTTCTATAGAAGAGCTGAAGCCGTGGGCCCATAGGGAGTCTTCTATAGAAGAGCTGAAGCCCTGGGCTGATATGGAGTCTTCTATAGAACAGCTGAATTCCAGACCTGATGGGAAGTCTTCTATAGACCAGCTGAAGCCCTGGAGCCTTCTATATATGAGCTGAAGTCCGGGGCTGATGGAGGGTCTTCTATAGACTAACTGAAGCTCTGGATTGATGGGTAGTCTTCAATAGACGAGCTGAAGCCCTGGGCTGATGGAGAGGCTTCTGTAGACGACTTGAAACCCTGGGTTGATGGTTAGTCATCTATAGATGAGTTGAAGCCCTGGGCTAATGGGGAGTCTTCTATAGACGATGGGGAGTCTTCTATAGGTGAGCTGAAGTCGTGGGCTGATGGGGAGTCTTTTAAGGACTAAAAAACTTGCTGGCCTCTAAGCTCAACTATATATATCATTGGCCCCTCATTTTGTCTCACTGGCCTGTCAGCTCCTCTATTTAATCACTAGGCCCTCAGCTAATGGGGAATCTTCTAGAGACGAGCTGAAGGCATGGTCTAATGGGGAGTCTTTTATAGACGAGCTGAAGCCCTGCGCTGATGGGGAGTCTTCTATAGGTGAGCTGAAGTCGTGTGCTGAATGGGAGTCTTTTAAAGACTCAAAAACTCGCTGGCCTCTAAGCTCAACCATAAATATCATTGGCCCCTCAGTGTGACTCACTGAGGAGCCTGTCAGCTCCTCCATTAAATCACTGGTTCCTCAGCTCGTCGACTTAGTCTCACTGGCATGTCAGCTCCTCTATATAGACTCACTGGCCAGTCAGCTCCTCTATATAGGCTCACTGGCCTGTCAGTTCCTCTATATGGACTCACTGGCCTGTCAGCCCCTTTATATAGACTCATTGGCCAGTCAGTTCTTCTGTACACACTCACTGGCGCTTCAGCTCGTCTATATATGTTCAGCTCGTTTATACAGACTCACTGGCCCCTCATTTCGGTATATAAACTCACTGGCCCTTCAACTCGTAAATGTAGACTCACTGGTGCTACAGCTTGTCTATATATGTTCACTGGCCTATATAGAATCAGTGGCCCCTTAGATCGTCTATATAGACTCACTGTCACCTCAGCTCGTTCGCCTACATAGTCTTACTAGCACCTCAGCTCCTCTATATAGACTCACTGGCCTCTCATCTCCTCTATATAGACTCACTGGCCTCTCATCTCCTCTATATAGACTCACTGGCACTTCAGCTCGTCTGTACAGATTCACTGCCCCCCACTGGTCCCTCAGTTCGGTGAATAGACTCACTGGCCCTTCAGCTCGTCTATGTAGACTCACTGGCCCTTCAGCTCGTCTATGTAGACTCACTGGCCCTTCAGCTCGTCTATGTAGACTCACTGGCGCTTCAGCTCATCTATGTAGACTCACTGGCGCTTCAGCTCGTCTAAATATGTTCACTTGCCTATATAGACTCAGTGGCCTTTTAGCTCGTCTATATAGACTCACTGTCACCTCAGCTCGTTCGCCTACATAGTCTCACTAGCACCTCAGCTTCTCTATATAGACTCACTGGCCTCTCACCTCCTCTATAAAGACTCACTGGCCTCTCAGCTCGTCTGTGCAGATTCACTGCCCCTTGAGCTCGTCTGTATAGACTCATTCGCCGCTGAGCTCGTCTGTACAGACTCTCTGGCCCCTGAGGTCGTCTATACTGACTCACAGGCTCCTCAGCTCGTCTATATGGATTCAATGGTCTCCTGCTTTGGTATATAGTCTCTCATGGTCTTTAAAAACCCTGTGGCTCATCAGTTCGTCTATATAGATACCATGAATGTTCACAGGCTCACTGGCTCCTCGGCTTCTTTGTGTAAAGTTATTGGTTTATCCACTTCATCTATATAACATCACTGGTCCCTTAGCTCCCTTATAAGAAAGCTATTTGTTCTTTAAGAATCCTTTTAATTATCTGTGAAACCCTATTTAGTTCGTCTATAGATTCCTTTCCCTGTGCCAAGACTCCATCCTTATTCTCTATCGAAAATCCTTGATTTTCTATATTGGTTATATTCCTCCCCTCCCTCTAAAACTTTTATTTATTGAGGCTCTCAAACAAAACAAAATTCTCATAATTTTGTCTGCTAGACAGGATACAATTTTAGCACAACTCATTATCCTCACACTCACTTGCACATATACTCAATCACACACACACAAACCCATACATATACATATAAACCATTTACAGCTAATTTTATAGTTTTCAGAATGTGTTAGTTTAAATGCTTTAGTTTAGCTTCACTCACTGGGTCCACACAAAATGTTATGTGATGTTCTATGAATGTTTGTGTGTGTGAGTGTGCGTATGTATGTGTTGGTTTTAATTATGTGTTTTGGGTTATTTTGTGTTAATTTCTAAATTATGTTCATAATATATAAAATATATAAGGGAATATTTCGCTCAAAGCAACGGGATATTTTTGTAATGGAAAACAAGAGTTTGAATTTAACTCCAATATACAAAACAAACAACAAAATAATGGATCCAAAGTTCAAACACATGTTCGACATTATTATGTACTTCGAACACACACAAATACATACATATATTTACAAGCATAGAAGTTAACAATCTATTCAGCCTGTCAGTCTCAGTCGCCCGACAACAACACCAGCAGCAACAATACAACAGTGAATATGAGTGATCATAAAAATTGTGTATTGTTGTGAAGAGAATGTTGAGGGGGGAGTCCGTAATGTACCACAAAAGGTTGAATATATGTCTGGCTGTAGATGCGTGAAAATATTTGTTTGTATGTATATAATGATGTATGTGTTTGGAATTTTTATTGTTTACAATGGATGAATTTGTTTGCTGGGCTGTGTGTGAGTGTACGGCATTTGTGTGCAATAAAATATTATGTATAAACGCGTGTGTGTGTCTTGATTGTCTGACTGATTTTTATCGGCAGAGAATTACAAAAAGCCTACACACAAATTGGAGATGGAGTTATTAAATATGGACTAAAGGTGTAATAATATATTATGGGTCTAGATAAAAGCGTGGATTTATTACAAATACTTCGTGAGGTCTAGATAAAGGCGTGGATTTATTAAAAATATCTTTTGGCGTCGATATATAGGTCTGGTTTCATTAAAAATATTTTTTGGGGCCTTAATATAGGCGTTGATTTATTAAAAAAATTTTTGTGGACTTTTAAATAATATTTTTTGAAGTCTATTTATAGGCTGGATTTTTAAATAATATTTTTGCCGTCGAAATATAGGGGTGGATTTATTAAAAACTAGTCATAGACGAGCTGAAGCCTAAATGGCTGAAGGGAGTCTTTCATAGACGAGCTGAAGCCCAAAATGTCTGTAGGGAGTCTTTCATAGACGAGCTGAAGCCCAGCTGGGCTGAATGGAGTCTTTCATAGACGAGCTGAAGCCCAGCTGGGCTGAATGGAGTCTTTCATAGACGAGCTGAAGCCCAGCTGGGCTGAATGGAGTCTTTCATAGACGAGCTGAAGCCCAGCTGGGCTGAATGGAGTCTTTCATAGACGAGCTGAAGCCCAGCTGGGCTGAATGGAGTCTTTCATAGACGAGCTGAAGCCCAGCTGGGCTGAATGGAGTCTTTCATAGACGAGCTGAAGCCCAGCTGGGCTGAATGGAGTCTTTCATAGACGAGCTGAAGCCCAGCTGGGCTGTAGGGAGTCTTTCATAGACGAGCTGAAGCCCAGCTGGGCTGAATGGAGTCTTTCATAGACGAGCTGAAGCCCAGCTGGGCTGAATGGAGTCTTTCATAGACGAGCTGAAGCCCAGCTGGGCTGAATGGAGTCTTTCGTAGACGAACTGAAGCCCAGCTGGGCTGAAGGGAGTCTTTCATAGACGAGCTGAAGCCCAGCTGGGCTGAAGGGAGTCTTTCGTGGACGAGCTGAAGCCCAGCTGGGCTGTAGGGAGTCTTTCATAGACGAGCTGAAGCCCAGCTGGGCTGTAGGGAGTCTTTCATAGACGAGCTGAAGCCCAGCTGGGCTGAAGGGAGTCTTTCATAGACGAGCTGAAGCCCAGCTGGGCTGAAGGGATTCTTTCATAGACGAGCTGAAGCCCAGCTGGGCTGAAGGGATTCTTTCATAGACGAGCTGAAGCCCAAATGGCTGATGATAGCATTTCATAGACGACCTGAAGGCCAGCTGGCTGATGAGAGCCTTTCATAGACGACTTGAAGCCCTGGGCTGATGAGAGCCTTTCATAGACGACCTGAAGCCCTGGGCTGATGAGAGTCTTTCTTAGACGACCTGAAGACCTGGTCTGAATGAAGTCTTTATAGGTAAGCTAAAGGCCAAGGCACAATCGAGTCTTTGTGGACAAGGTCTGAAGGATATAACCCCCTGCAGTTTATCCATAAAAAGTCCATCCGACCTTTCTAGAACAACCCTCTTCATGTTGTTTACAAAACATAACCCAATATGAGTATTTACACAATAAAAACCCGCATACCCCATTTTACTCTACCCCATCTAACCATCATCTCTTTTAGAACACACCCTAGGCATATTTTATATTCTAACTTGGTTATCAGCTATTTTATGATTTAATTATGCTATTAAAGTGTTCCCACCACACACACATATATACAGAACAGCTAAACAGCTGTCTTCCTCCCCTTCCTTAAACCCCCTCTCCGTGAACCACTCTCCCTCTTAATTACAACATAGAAAAATTCTTCATCGCAAAACAATGGCATACTGCAACAGATAAACAACAAGGCGATGAAGAATTTCGTCATCACTAAATACTTCATGGAAGCAAAACAAAAAAACGAAGAAGAAAAAACAACAACAACAAAAATGCTGGTGAAAGTATTTTTTGGTAGAAAATGTCATTAAAGTGAAAAGGAAAAGTGAATAGGAGGGAAAATAGAAAAAAATCTCACTCAAGACAAACGACAATGCAAATTTTTTGAAGCAGTTGGTAAACAATGTCCCTTTTCTATGGCAAAGCTCTTCAGTAAAAGAATGTCAACAAGGAAAATTATTTTCGATGAATGTAATAAAAGAATTGCCTTATTTTACGTAAAGGATGGTCTTTGGCAGGATGGTGGTAGCCCATTCAAGTAGGCATTCAAGTCAAGTTTTAATGGACAACAAAAAAGTAAATGGTATTAAAAATTTACTTTACTCTGTTGCTCATTCATTTGTTGTTCTTCTTGGTAGCTTCGTTAACAAGGGCGTATGATTAATAGGAGAATATTTTCCGTTCAGCAGACATAAAATTAATAATCATCATACGCACCCAGGGATATGACCTTTTTAGGTTTTTGTTGTTTATTTAGATCAGATAAGTAGGAATTCCATAACAAGGGAGGATTCTGATAGAGAGTTGAAATGAAAAAAAGTTTTTTTTTATTATTTTCGTTTACTTTATTACAGAAATAAAGTGTCCATGGTACTGGTGGATCGTATGAGTAATTATATCAAACATGTTTGAATTTAGCATTAATCATACGCCATAAAATGAAAATAATAAAAAAAACATTATGATGAGAATATAAAATTAGGTAATCAGATAGATAGAAACGTCAGCCAGGAGAAGGGTCTATCTAGAAATCAAGCCGAATGTTGAATTAATAAGCGAATCAAAAAAGTTTTTACAGACAAGCTGTTTGGGTTTTTATTAACGAAAGGAATATGGTCTGAAGAGTTATTGGGTATCTACTGAATAGGGTATCTACTGGATAGCTCAATTTCGAGTTTATAGGCGCAATGAAGCTCGGTAAGTCTCCATTTTTAATAAAGACCTTTCGGGCTGCATATGTCCTATAAAGAATTCCTGGATCTCGATTCGCCTATAAATGCTAAAGAATTCCTCAGCTTCTAATCATTTATATAGAGGCTTACATGTCGGACTTCATCTCGTAAAAAGGATCTACACGGTTTACCTCCCTCGACTTCGTTCTATACATACTACCTTACAGAGACAAACTGTGCTGCATATGTCCTATAAAGAATTCCTGGATCTCGATTTGCCTATAAATGCTAAAGAATTCCTCAGCTTCTAATCATTTATATAGAAGCTTACATGTCAAAGGATCTACACGGTTTACCTCCCTCGACTTCGTTCTATACATACTACCTTATAGAGACAAGCATTCCTCCAACTCGTCCATAAATACTCATCTCCTCACGTCCATAATATCTATAAGTACTTCTTGATGTTGTCTATAGATACTCATTTAAGCAGATAATGAATGTTCACCTCATCATGGTTTACAGAGACTTCTAGAGCCTCGGTACGCTTGCTAAGGCTACATTGACTTCCGCTTGCTTGTAAGGAGTCTCTAAGCTTTAGATTGATTTTTATTAATTATTTTGTTTTAATAGAAAAACCCACTGTCCAGACTTCAGATGCACACGGTTCGCCTGCTGAACCTCCCTCCATTTCCTCTATAAATTCTCCCTCAACAACTGATTGTCCATAAAGACCTACTTCCTCCATAAAGTCTCAGATAATGAATGCTCACCTCATCATGGTTTACAGAGACTTCTAGAGCCTGGGTACGCTTGTTAAGGCTACCTTGGCTTCCGCTTGCTTGTAAGGTGTCCCTAAGCTTTAGATTGATTTTTATTAATTATGTTGTTTAAATAAAAAACCCACTGTCCAGACTTCAGATACACACGGTTCGCCTGTTGAGCCTCACTCCATTTCCTCTGTAAATTCTCCCTCAACAACTGATTGTCCATAAAGACTCACTTCCTCCATAAAGTCTCCATACATCTACCTGGTCTACAGATGGTCTATGAAGAATTCTTGAGCCGCGGTAAACCTGTAAAGATTCCCTGTGCTTTAGCCTGCCTTAAAAAAAAATCTGAGTTTTAGATCGTTTACATCAAATCTCACTGGTCTGACTTTAGCTGTTCAAGAGAGTATCTCCCCAGATCGTCTATAGATGATGCATTCAGTGTGCCGAACTGATTATCAGGAGATACTAAAAAACGACCCAGAAGGGAGGGGAGGTAGGTTGTATCTTTTTAATTTCGTTCAAATTTGTTACGTATACGTATTGTTATAATGTATACGCAGGGTTGAATGCAACGCTCATGGAGGAACTGAAGAACCTTCATCGAAATACTGGTCAAGATAAAAGTTGAAGCCAACCTAAGGGGTTTGGGAATAGTATCAACCTGCTTGTAAAAAATCCCTGAGCTTCCAATTGTTTACGTAAAAAACCTTCTGTCCGGACTTCCTGCAGCTGGTCTGTATGAACTCTATACAAATTTTTTAAAAGGCTCACTCTGATTGAAAAATAGACACTTCTTCCAAGTTGTGAAAAAAATACCTTCCTTCTTACCTATAAATCCAACCTTCAATTCATTTATAAAAATATCCTAAGATATTGTATAGGGATTCCCTCCAACTTGTCCAAAAATAATATTTTCTATAAAAAAAATCCAGTCGCTCATTTAAAAGGCCAGTCGTCTATAAAGGCTCATTTCTGCTTCTATACAAAAGCTTTCCTTCAGGTCTTCTATATAAACTCGTCTTCAGCTGGCCCGTAAGAACTCCTTATGTTCTCCATATCGTCTATAAATGTTCACTTCTGCTTCTATACAAAATCCTTCCTTCAGGTCTTCTATATAAACTTCCTTCAGCTAGTCTGTAAGAACTCCCTACAGATTTTTTAAGAGGCTCACTCTGCCTCTATGCAAAATACTTCATTTAGGTCTTGTATATAAACTTCCTTCATCTGGTCCGTAAGAACTCCCTACATATTTTCTTGAAGGTATCAATTAATTACGTCTATAAAAATGAGCTCCAGCATGGCAATGAAGACATTCTCCATCTAGCATTTATGGATGCCCTAAATCTCGTATTTTAAAACTCCCTTCCGCTCATTGAAGAAAAATTCTCCAATATATCTGAGAGGACAGGTTTTTATAAAAAGACTACCTCCAATTTGTTACATTTAAATAATCCCCTTTCTATTAAATTTCCTTTTACAGGGATTACATACAGTTCTTCCATAACCACTCTCAACCGCTTTAATATCTAAAATCGAAGACGTATGAGTGTTGACACCAGCCATACGCCACAAATACCAATTGTTTTTTTTATTAAATTATAACAAATTACATCAGGATATTTTGCTTGCGATAATTGTCATTTTTTTTTTGTGACAAGAGAGATGAAGGGTTGTCACTCCTCTCAACTCTCCCACAAACTTCAGAATTAAGGCAACTAAAATTGCATAATTTAACCAGGACAAATATTTAAATATTTCCTGGAAAAATTAAAACTATTCTTTATTGGCAAATTCATTACAGCATCGAATTTCATAACCCTCAAGGACAAAGTAATGAAATTATTTAAAACTTTTACCCAACTCGTCTATTACTGCGGTGTAATATCTAACGTCAGTTGTGTATGAGTGTTGACACCAATCATCCGCCACCAGTACCCTATATGATGTACTCAACTACGGTTTTCATTTATCCAACTCGTCTATTACTCCGCTATAATATGTAACGTCAGTTGCGTATGAGTGTTGACACTAACCATCCGCCACTAGTACCCTATATGACTACCTCTAGAATATGACTTACGGTTTTCTAGAAATGTTTAAATATTCCTGGAAAATTCAATTCCATTTCACTAACAAACGTTTTCTGACAATAGTTGCGTATGAGTGTTGACACCAATCATCCGCCACCAGTACCCTATATGACTACCTCTACAATATGACTTACGGTTTTCTAGAATTTTTAAAAAATTCCTGGAAAATTCAATTCCATTTCACTAACGAACGTTTTCTGACCCTTCAGTTCGTCTGTAAAACATCTCCCAATCTTATACATAACTTCTCGGCCACACTATGATATCTCAAGTCAATTGCCTATGAGTGTTGACAGCAAATGGGTAAACCACGAAGCTCATACCCCTAAGGCCAAGAGAATTAAAATAATATGACCCTGCAATTCGTTTAAATAGCCTCCCTCCAGGTTGTCTGTAACTACTATTCCCTGCTGTAATATCAAACGCTAATTGCGTATGAGTGCTTAACCCAATCATCCGCCACCCAGTACTCAATATATTGTATTAAATTTCATTTTCCTAGGAATTTTTTAATTATTCGGAAAATAATTTCAATTGCGTATGAGTGTTGACACTAAGCATACGCCACCAGTATCCCATATTTTTGTATTTATTTCAATTTCAATAGTTTTTCTACGAATTTTTTAAATATTCCTAGAAAATGTAAACCCCGTTTTTTCATCACTGACATATCCATTAGAGCAACGAAATTCTCAACCATCTAATCAATGTTTCCACTTCAATTTCTGTCATTTTATGAATTCATGCAAATCCGAAGGACAAGATAATGAAAGTTTTGTGACATTTTGGTGGCCAAATGATGAAGGGGTGAGGGAGTGAAGAGGAGACATACAAATGAAAACCAGCAACCCAATAGAAAAAAAACAACTAACCCCCAAAAACAGAGAAAATGGTAAACGAGAAAGATACAGCAAAGGGTAGTCGGGGAGGAAAATAGCTAGCTAGAGCACTTCGACACTGAAGGATATTGAATGTTTATAATTGAAATTTATCAACAACTGTCAGACACTATAGCACAATTTAACATTTGTTATCGTATGGCAATAACAACAAAACTCAACAACGACAACTACAATAACCAATACCAATCCACAAAAAAAAGAAACAAAAAATAAAAGGACACTACAAAAAAAACCTCTTCGAACCCAGAAAGAGAGACAAATCGAATGACATTCAGTTACGCCAAGTAAACATGTTGTGTTAAACCCCCAAACAAAAAATCCAATAGCAACGACAATGAAATTTCCATTTGAAGGATTGAAATGAAATCATTTCGAAACTACCAAAATTGTGTATTCGAATTGGGGGGGATTGAGAGAAGGATGTTTAAAAATTCATGTGTGAACAATTTTTGCGCAAAAAAAGTCAAAAGGGCAAAAGCGTTTTTGTTTGTTTGTCAACTAATAGAAAAATGCGGATGGGAAAACACAAGTAAATGAAATGAAAACATTTTCGTCAACTTGGGTTATTTTTTGTAATGCTGAACTATTTGGTAAATTTGTGTTTTTTTTTAGAGGAAAACAAAGATAACCTTGTTTGGTTCATTTTCCGCATCACAGGCATGTTGGGTTCGTAATCAGTTTATTTGCATTGAGTACCTAATTCATGTTTATAATTTTTGTGGGTTGACTTTGGAGTTCTTTGAATTTTCCTAATTTTCAACGTGATTTAAACACAATTCAACGAGTATTTGCATTCGAATCAATTTTGACGGGAGCGTATGATTAATATTATTTAAATTTGAAATTTTTATAATTTGTTGCATATACGTAATGATATTGAATATGCGCAGTGTTGACTGTCTCTCAGGGTGGAGCCGAAGGTCCATAGATTAACTGATGGTCTGAAAATATTTGTAGGAGTATTTGCAGATGATTGCAAACTATTAAGAGGCAAACTGGAGGACCTGGGTCGTCTATAGCATTTTATAGACAAGTTGAACTGGCATTTTGAAATGAGTTGAAGGGAGTCATTATAGATGAACTAAAGGGACATTTTATTGAAGAACATGTTGGTCTTGTAGCAGCCTTACAGAATGGGCTGAAATGATGGGTCGTTTCGGATCGTGGAAACAATGACCTAGGGGTAGTTACCATGGCTGCAATCTCCCGGCGGAAGTTTTCTAAGAAAAAAAAAAATGAAATGTACGCCAACACTTATACGAACAGAAGAACAGGTTGTTCTTGTAGCAGACTTACTGCTTTTACAGAATGTGCTGAAATGATGGGTCGTTTCGGATTGTGGAAATGATCGTGGAAACGATAGTTATCATGGCTGCAATCTCCCGGCGGAAGTTTTCTAAGAAAAAAATGAAATGTACGCCAACACTTATAGATAATTGCATTTTGATTTACTGGCGGGCAAAAAATAATCTGTACGAGCTATAGAAAGCTCTTATCGATACTCAGAAGGGTAGTTTTTAGACGAACTTATTTGAACCATTAAAGAAGAGCCAGACTGGCCAGTAATTAAATTTTCATCTCGATCTGTAGATCTAATTCTGTAGATAAGCTGTATGAAGCTTTACATGATCGGAATCTTTCGAGATATATTGGCAAAAAAACTTCTGAGATAAAAAGACAGAATTAGGAAATTTACCGCTTTTTCGATAAGCATGTGGCGTATAATTTATGTCAACACTTATACGCTGGACAACCTAAATCCATGATCCCCTTGAGGTGTTCTATAGGGACTACCTCCAACTCATATATAAAGGATTGTGATGATGAGCTGCATAATGCGCTGCTAAAATTATTTCAACAAATTGAAGGGAGCGTTTTATAGGCAAGCTGAAGGGCATTTTTATGACCCGAATCCTTTTTGGGACAAGTTGATGGCAATCCTTTGAAAAAAAACACAGAATTTGGAATTTGAAGGTTTTTCTGCTATCATGTGGCGTATGATCTATGCCAATACTTATACGTAATTGAATTTTGTTTTTTAATTAGCGGGCTCCAAGAAGTTTGGACGAGCTATATGCAGTTTTTGGGCAAGCTGGCGAGAGTCTTCTGTAGACAGCAGAAAGTAGTCTCTATAGTTGCCAACAAAGGTACCTTCTTCTGAACGAATTCTCAATTAAACACCAGAACAATTGCAGGGTTATTTACATACGAACTGAAGAAAGTTTTATATATGACCAGAAGGGTGCTTTTTTAGAAGATTTCATGCCATATTCCATGTCAATGGACGTGCTGAAGGACCATCCAGGCTGGTGTGACAATGAGTCTAATTCTGTAAATGATCTGAAGGTAGTTTTAAGATCACAACATGTCGGGCGAATGATTTTTGTACGAGTTAGACTAACCTGTGAGTCTTTTTCTATAAACTGAAAGGTCAGAGACTGAGCAGAGCAGTGAATCTATTTCTATTTTTTCTGACGGGAGCATCCTGAAATAAATGAAAACCAGTGAGCGGAGCAGTATAGTCGGAAGGGGCCGACTATATGATACCTTACACAACTTCCACGAAAATCGAACTTCCTGTTCTTCTATATTCTGAGCTTGGGAAATATTTCGCGAAATTTACACCCTCTTGCAAATGTTTTCGGTCCAGTTCATCCCAAAATTATTATCTGATCATCACCGAAAATTATAGGCGTTGTCCTTGACCATACCTGGATCCCCATGAAAAATTTCAAAATATATTACCGCCCTCTAGTGTGGTAATGGGTTACTAAATAATATCTGAATACGCAAGCACCTGTAAATACTTAAGTGTAACTCCCACACCCGATTACATAGGACAATAAAATTGGTATCAATTTAAAGATCGACCACTCTTCTTGTATGTATTGTCAACTTCTCGGGTCTATATCCTCCAGGGGTAAATATATACGCTATAGATTACAAATTTTGTAATTTTTCACACAGAAGTCAGGGTCCATTTGACCTGCAAAATATTGGCCGATCTTTATCAAAATAGGCATGTTTATTCTTTGGCCCGATCCCCTTCTCCATGTAAAATTTCGCGATGTTTGGGTCATGGAGCGACCAGAAAATCAGACAAAAATGAAATTTTTGGTCCATTTCATCCCCTAAATAGTAACCAATCTTTACCGATCTTTCATTGGGCAGAACCCATCCTACATGCAAAATTACGTGAAGATTGGTCCACAACTGTGGCCTGTATCGTGTTTACAAATTATAATGGACAGACGGAAGATCCTTATACTTAAAAGTGGGTCTAGGATCAATATTTCGCGGCGTTACAAACTCTTGGATCTGCACAAAGCTATAATACCCTGACAACAAAGTTGTGTAGGGTATAAAAACTAATTTGATAATACTTGCGAACGACTTACGTCAACACTTGTACGCTACGTCTATAAACAGAAGGATCAGATACTGGTTAGTAAGTTTATTTATACAGACGAGCTGAAGGTTCAGAGCGTGCTGAAAATTTTTTCTAATTGCGCGAATCTCTTGAGTCAAGCTGTCGGCAGCTTTCTGAGATAAACAAAAAAAACTAAAGCTGAAAATAGTGGCGTATGATTTATGTCAACACTTATACGCTATGTCAGAGACTGGCCAATGAGTCTATTTCTGTAGGCTCAAGGATCAGAAGTGCCAGAGCGAGCTGAAGATTTTTTATCATCGAAATCTCTCTGAGATAAACAAACGATTTAATTTGGGAATAGTGGCGTATGATTTATGACAACACTTATACGCTAATACCTTTGGAGTTTCTATTGGCGGACTCAAGCAGACTTTTTGGTGAGCTGAAGCATTTGACGGCAGCTTTGTGACATAAACAAAAACCTAAATTTCAGAATAGTGGCGTATGATTTATGCCAACACTTATACGCCATTGCATTTGTAGTCTTTATTGGCAGACTCAAGAAGACTTTTTGATGAGCTGGATGAAGTTTTACGACCCTGAAGAAAGTCTCTATATATGAGTAAAAGAGGGATTTAATAGATGAGCTGATTGGAGTCTTTAGACCCATAGGGGCCAGTGAACCTAATTCTATACACTAGCTGAGGGGAGTCTCTTGCCACGCTGGCTGGTCAGTGAGTCTATGTATATATATATATATATATATAAGCTGAGTTGGGTTTCTAGCCAGACTGATTTTTCAGTTAGACAATTTTTACAGTCGAACTTAAGCCTTGGTGACCACGGACTCTATTTACAGAGACAAACTGACGCCTGTCTAGCTGGCTAGTAAGTCTCCAGTGTAGTCAACCTATAATCAATACGAAGGCAGCCTGAATAGCTGGCGGGGTATTGAAGGGCTGAAGCCAGCTGGGCTTGAGTCTATATCTATTGGACTCGAATACACCTTCGAATATATTCTTAATTATTCCACAACTCTTAAAAAAATCAACCGAACTGAAAAAAATGTCTTTCCTTGCATTACTTATTACTTGCTGACAAGTCAACTTTATTTTTATTCAGCCTCTGTGTAATTAAAATTAATAAAGCAAATGTCACTGCTCAGCTTCATGCTAATGAATAAATATATATATATATATATATATATATATTTACTAAATGGCATACTCTCGCATACCAATTAAATATTTTCTTTCGCTTTCGACGGCTGTTACTTTTACTTCTTCATTTATTCATTCTGCTCGACAACCTTGGCTTGCATGAAAAAGACAAACAGTTGATGGTGGGTAGAAGAACTGAATGAATGAATAAATACCAGAGCAAATATGAAACATTACAAAGCAAATATTTTATAAGTAAATACACGTTTTTTTTTTTTCTTTCATTGCGTTACGTACAGTGTCTTATTAATTTTTGATATTTTACATCAACATTGTGGCAGATGCGTACATATCTTCCAGTTCGTACAACATAATTTGTTATGGCTGCCATGAGGAATTTGAGGGAGGAGGAGGAGGATGTGGTAGAATTCACTGCTTGTTGAAATATAAAAATTATCATAAAGATATTTCTTCGCAGTTTTCGTTCTCTCCTTTATGTATTCCGCTCTTCTTCTTCTTCTTGGAGTCTGAGTAATTAAGAATAAAAACTATTTCAGCCACTTTTAATAGACTACTCTGCTGCTGCTGCTGCTGCTCTTCATCTTCCTAAGTTCCAACACTTTGTAATGAAGCTGTCATCTCATCCTTGCTTCAATATAGAATTAGAAATTTCATCTGCTTCTTCTTCTTCATGGTAATGTACGCGTAATTTCCTTCCATCAAGCACTACCACTTTTAATTTGGTAAAACAAATTTCACCTAAAGCTGGAAAATATTTTCTAGTAATTAATTTTCGAAATCATTACTTGCTCTGCAAAAATGTAACTAATAGTTATGATGGCAGAAGTTTATTATTATTACAGTGGAGCAATAAAAAGCAAAAAAAAATAAATAAATAAATTAAAATGTATGACCTTCAGACATTTTTAAGAAATAATAAAACAAACCTTAGAGACGTATACTTATTTTTAATCTAAGGAAAATATTTAATATTACTAATACGCAATATGCTCGCATATTAATACTAATCATACGCCACCTGTATCTCAGCCCCGTTGTATGTAGGAAGGTAGTTATCTCCCTTTTCTAAATTAGGTCTCAGTAGTTTATTATTGCGTTTTCATCAAGGCCACCGAAAATAATATTACTAATACGCATACTGTTACATTATTAGCAATAATCATACGTCACTCCTGCCACAACTTCTTGGAATTATTATTAATTAACTCGTACATTGCACATTCATGTATCTTTAATTTACGATCCAAGAGAACGGAGAATTTCATCAAACTATTCATATCTTAATCAAATACAAGGATAGTAAATATTGAATAGCTTGTAGTATGTTATCCTTATACATCTTGTATCAGTGAATATTAAATTGAAATGACCGGAGAAAATTATTGAAAAGTTATGTGAGGAAAATACAGTTAATTGAAATTAAGTGAAGCTTAAATTTGAATACATGACAAATTAATAAAAATTTAACAGGACAAGAGTTTTATGCCCAAGATGAATTCTGTATTTAAAGACAATTTAAATGAAGTATATATAACAGTGACAAGCTGAAGGCCAAGGATTAGCAGGATGAGTGAGTCTATTTCTAAAGACAAGCTGAAGGGTCAAAGCAGACTGAAACAAATTTTTTTTTATCACCGGAATCTTAATATGAATATAGTGGCGTATGATTTATGTCAACACTTATACGCTACTTCGACAAACTAAAGTCTCAGAGACTGAGCAGTGAGTCCATCTCTATTAACTGAAAGGCCAGAGTCAGCCGAAGTGTTTTATCACCGGAATCTCTTGACACAAGCTGACAAGAACTTTCTGAGATAAACAAAACAAAAACTGAATTAGAGAATTATAGCGAAATATTTTGTAGATGGTTTGAAGTGAGTCTAAGTATCTATAGACTGAAGGGCAGGAGACTGACCACTAAGTCTAGAAGAGCTGAAGGGTCATATCGGGCTGAGATAAAGTTTTAATCACCGGAATCTCTTAAGACATGCAGAGACGGGAACTTTCGGAAAAATCTGAATTTGAGAAAGGTGACGTATGATTTATGTCAACACTTATACGCTATTGCATTTGGAGGTTTTATTGGCAGAATCGAGTAGAATATTTGGGCTAAGCTGAATGCATTTTTACGACCTAAAAATCTCTTGAGACAATGAGAGACGGGAGCTCTCAGATATAAACAAAAGAATTGAATGTTAGAATAGTGGCGTATGATTTATGTCAACACTTATTAGCTAAGTCTTTAAACAGAAGTGTCAGAGACTGACCATTGAGCCTTTAGTGGCGTATGATAAATGTCAACACTTATACGCTACTGCATTTGGAATTTTTATTGGCAGACTTAAACAGACTATTTGGGCTGAACTGAATGCATTTTTACTACCAGTGCGTTTGATACTGATTTTTTTTAATTTCAAATTTTGGAATTACTTTTGGTGTTTTCTTAAAACTCCTTTACGGTTCCCTATATTCCGTAAAGGTGCCCTGTGATTAATAATAATACAGTGCTGTTGGTCGTATAAATGTTATTACTTATTGTATTTAAAATATTACTAATTCGTACTGTAGATTTAATTTGAATACTGAAAAATTCTGTGCCAATGTTGTTTGAAATTTAAAATCAGATTTTTTTATTAAAAAAACAAAGCGTTAAAACTTCAAACTTTTTATCGAATATCGATAATCAGAATATTATTGAAACAAATAAAAAAAATATATGGCCAGCAAAGGCCAAGCAACAATAATAATAAACTTTGGATAATGACTTTCATATATTGAAAACAGAAACTGAAAGAAACACACAGGATATTATTTGAATTGAAAGTGATAATAGAAGATTATTTTATAAAATTTGAATCCAATGTCCGTCCCAATCAATCAATTCTCAATTGATTCTTTTCCTTTTTACGGAAAGTCCCTAAAATTTCTTTTTTACGGAAAGTCCCTAAAAATATGTTAAATTTTATTTAATTTTCATAAACTCGGTTATCATGACGTATGATTAATAATAATCCAGTTTTGTGGTGCGTATGAATCTTATTATTTATTTAAAATATCGGAGGTTTTATTATATATATATATATATATATATATTTCCATATGTTCACCATGTAAATGAATACTACTCTATGGGGCGGTACCCAAATAATGCATGAAAATTTCCAGCTTTAGTTGGCCTTCAGCTCATCTGTTTATATATATTTTCTTCAAGGAATTTTCAGGACGCCTACGGAAATGCATATCGTTTAATCTTCAGTGTAATGCAGTGTTGTTGGGCGTATTAGTATTTTTAATTATTATATTCAAAATTATTCTCACAGTGAATGCAATGACATAAAATATTGAGATATATATTTTTTATTTAATTTGACATGAAGAATATTGAATTTCAAATATGACTGTGAAAAGTAAATTCACCGGTCAAACTGACTTCAGGGCGTCTAGGGAAATCATTGACCTTACATATTTAGACATTTGAACGCTATGGCGTATGATTAATAATAACGCAGGGCTGTCGGGCGTATGAGTATTTTTAATTATTATATTAAAAATCATTCTCAGAGTGAATGAATGAATGGTCAGATGGGCCTCAGGACGTCAAAGGAAATAAAAGCCATTAAATTTTTAGAAATCTGAACGTGATGGCATATGATTAACAATAATGCAGTGTTGTGAAGCGTATGAATATCATTAATAATTATATTTAAAATATTACTTATTCCCACAGTACAGATTGAAAGTTACCATGGGAGTTTTTTTTTTTTTTTTTTTTGAGTATATTTTCCCAGGGCACACCATGCAAAAAATAGCATGCCAGCATTCAAGTAATCCTTCCACTCAACGGTTCGAAGAAAAATATGAAATACTGATTGTATTTCCTATCTCATTAATTTTCATTTGACTTCGGAAATATTCCAATTTGCATTAATTGTTAATTATAGATTGCCATTATTGTAAATACCCTTTGTTTTATATAATTTTGCATATATTTGTTTGTTTTATTATATTTTAATGTTTCATTATCTTCCGTAAATGTTTGATCCTTTGCGTGGTAATGTTTTTTTTTTTTTTTTTTTTTTTTTTTGCTGTTATTATCCCATTTGCCTTCTGCCTTTATTTTTATTATAATTGCGTTGATAATTAGAAGCAATTAAAATGATTTTATTATCTTTAATTTTGTAACATACTGACTTAATTGGATCATCAGGCAAATATTATATGTGCAAACATATGTGTGAGTGTATGCATATACATATGTGTATAATTAGAATGGTATGAAGCATTAAGATAAACAGAATTATTGGAAAAAACCCGGCATTACAATAATTTTTCGTAAATGGTTATTAAAACACGAACGCACATACAAACACACAGTTATCGATGCTAATTTAATGATTATGTAATTTGCGGAAATTGTGAGAATCGGAATATGTTATTAAACTAGGTTAAGGGTAATGTGGGGGATGTAGGCCTCGTGCCCTTTGTCATAATAATGAGTTTTCATGACTGAAATAAAAATCAAAATTGTTATCATTAATGGAATCTAATACCTACATAAATTCCCAAATGTTTATTTTTTGCCACTCCACTCTTTATGTTTTCTCGGCTTGTGAGATCGTCATCCTCATCCCCCCACCCCCCATGGTTTATCTTTTCCCACCAAACTCGTTAAGCTATTGCGACTTGAGAATTTTTGCTATCTACCGTACAGCTGCCCCTTAAAGTGCCAATAAATTCTTTAAAGGTCATAAACAACAAAACTTCCATAAACCAAACAAAAACATAAATATTTTTTGTTGTGTGTGTTTTTTTTATATTTAAGATGGACATTGTAGCCAAAGAAAAAAAAAAACTCATCAAAACTTAAATATCAATAAAAAGGGAAAACGAAAAAAAAAACAAAAAAATATTTTACAACTCCATCATCACGATGAAAAAAACACGCTCAAACAAATAAATACAAAGAATGAAAATTAAAAAAAAGTAAAAAAATATAGGCCATTATCTGTTCGAATGTCAAGCACTCAGGGCCCAAGAACTTTATGGCAACGATCCCTTGAGAAAAAAAAACCTTTTTTTATTGTTTTTCAAAAAAGGTCATTACAAAAAAAACGCGGCATTGAAGAACAACACACCATTTTATAAGTCATGAAGGCAAAAAAAAAAAAAAATTGTGTAATATAAAAAACAGCATTAAAACTTGAAACTTTTTAATCGAATATCGATAATCAGAATATTATTGAAAAGCATAAAAATATATATATGGCCAGCAAAAGGCCAAGCACAAAAACAACAATAATAATAAACTTTTTGAAATGACTTTCATAAATTGAAAACAGAAAGTGGTGGTAAAACACACAAGGGTATCATTTTTGGGAAAGCGGGAAATGAAGTTAGCAAGGAGGATTTTTTATTAGATTTGATTCCCATTTCCCCTATGTATCAAAGCCCCTAAAATATGTTAAATTTTATTGAAACAGAGGTGGAATCCTTAAATTTTCATAATCCCGGTTGCTATGGCGTATGATTAATAATAATACCGTGTTGTGGTGCATATGAATATTATTGATAATTTTATTTGAAATATTTCGCATATATAATAATCACATGGGGAGCTATGTTTAGGACATACAAAAAAATATAAAGTTTTAATATGAATTGGGAAATTGGAAAAATGTTTGAATGAAGGTTTGGTCCAATTTGCATCATTTAGAATTTGCAATGGAAACCCCTAAAAGGATGTTATGTTTTATTGGAGCAGAGGTGAAATCCTACTCTCGGTTGTGCTGGCGTATCCAATTTAGTCGGAAACCCCTAAAATTATATTGAATTTAATTGAAACAGTGGAATCCTTCAATTTTCTTACAATAGGTTTCGATGGCGTATGATTAATAATAATACAGTGCTGTGTGGCGTATGAATATTATTAATAATTTTATTTAAAATATTTCGCATACTCACATGGGCAGCTATGTTTAGGAAATACAAACGTATAGTTTCAATATTATTTGGGAAAAGGGAAAAATGAAGATGGTGAAGGAAAATTTTTTATTTAATTTTGAAAAAATAGTTTGTCCAGTTCGCATCGTCTTTATTTTGAAATGGAAACCCCTAGAAATATGTTAAGTTTTTTTTTTTTGGAGCAGAAATATTCCGTATACTCGCAGTACATGTTATTAAATCAAATGGGGAGCTCTCTTTAGGAGATAAAATCAATACACTTTAAATATGAATTTTGAATCGTAAAGAAATCTCACTTAGTGAAGCCAAACACAAGGGTATAATTTTAGGAGAGGAAAAAGATGTAAGTACGATTTTTATTTAATTCGAATGGCTGGTATTTTGTCCCATTTAAGCCCATACTCATTTTATATAATTCAGTTTTGACTTAGAAAACCCTAAATATTGTTGAAACAGAACTGAATTTCATTGTCATTCATTAGTTTTTCCCCACATAGTGTTGTGCTGGCGTATGATTGATAATAATTGAAGTTCTATGAGGCGTATAGATATTAGGGCTTGTTATACTATTAAAATATTGCTCATACTCACATTGAATGAGTATTGAGATATATTTTTTTAGCCTTGAAGAATATGGAAATCGAACCCTGACCGTTAAAAATTCTGCCTCGTATCCACTGAAATAAACGTTCATACATTCGAATCTAATGGCGTATGATTAATATTAATAAAGTGTTATGGGGCGTATGAATGTTATTAATTATAATATATTTGAAATACCCTGCTCATAGACAGAATTAAATGAAATGATGAGTTTGCAATTTATATTTTCTTTAGACATACAAAAATCTGAAATTGTATTTGAAATTAAGTTCTTGAAAAATTCCCTGTCGTGAGTTGTTAGTTGTACAATGGGAGGCAACACACACACACATCGTTAAGTTCGACCGGGCCGAACTTTGAATACCCTCCACCATAGCTATACTGAGAGATACTTTAAATGAAAATATAGGGAACATACTAAAAAGTAAACCTATACCGATAAATCTACAAACCGATATATGTAAACCATTATGTACACCAAATAGAAATTTTAGCAATTATTAATGGGGATTTTTCCTAAAATCTGAAAACTCCAATGCGTGGACTGATATTATTAATGCATGGTAGAGTATACAATCCTCAAACTACTGCAATTTAGATTGCAACATTATATGAGGCTATGCCTATAGGGGGACCCATATTTTAGTTTTGTATCTCAATTCTTTCCTCCAGGAGGTATCATTATATGGAGGAGATGTAGTAAATGCCTGCCGGTATACTTCATTATAGCCAGGTTCGACTTTTTTATCACGATATCTTTAGAATGCGTAATGATTACAACAGATGGCTAAATCGTCTAAGAATTCCACACTTTGTAGGGTTAAAATTGACAGTTCCAAGTAACAAATATCCCATACGCCTATATGGGGATAAACCCAACACTCTAAATATTTTAATATAAACCAGTAAGGAAAGTAGTAAAGTCGGACGGGGCCGACTATATGATACCCTTCACCACTTTGGGTATATTCAACAGATGAATCCTAATAGACGTCGCATTTTTAAAGGAATGAAATGATTTGTATTTTGTCAGATATAGAAGCTATATTTAAATCTGAACAGATTTTCACGAAACTTCGCACACATCATTCTAGACCTAATTCATTACGCTGTGCCAAATTTCGTGCAAATCAAAAGATATATAGGGACTTTGGTGCACCATTTACATTAAATCGGATGAAAATATATATGGGAGCTATATCTAAATCTGAACCGATTTTCACGAAACTAGGCAGACATAATTCTAGACCTTATTCATTACGCTGTGCCAAATTTCGTGCAAATCAAAAGATTTGCAGAGATTTTAGTGGACTATTTACTTAAAATCGGGCAAAGCTATATATGGGAGCTATATCTAAATCTGAACCGATTTTCACGAAACTTGGCAGACATAATTCGAGACCTTCTTCATTACGCTGTGCCAAATTTCGTGCAAATCAAAAGATTTCCACACATCATTCTAGACCTTATTCATTACGCTGTGCAAAATTTCGTGCAAATCGAAAGATATATAGGGACTTTGGTTCGCCATTTTCCTTAAATCGACGAAAATATATATGGGAGCTATATCTAAATCTGAACCGATTTTTTCCAATTTCAATAGGATTCGTCCTTGGGCCAAAGAAATGAGCTGTGCCAAATTTCATCCAAATCGGATCATAAATGCGACCTGTATAACTTCTACTCACATTAGATGATATTAAATCACATGAGTAGATTTCAATTTATATTTTCTTTAGACATAAAAAAATTATACATTGAATTTGAAATTTGGCTGCTGAAAAAATTCCCTCTCGTGAAATGAAGATCATTAATTGTTTTGTTTATAAATTATTTTATTGTCTTAAACACTTGTTTTAATACACTTTAATTTGGAAAATTATATAATTATTTCTTTTTATAAATTTTGGAAAATTATTTTTTTTTTTCGAAATAAAAACCACCTTACAAAATTATACTAAATTTATTCTCTCTTTCACAAAATTATTTCTTTTTTGCAGAAATTAAGACATGTTCACCCGAAGAGTTCACCTGTAAGACAGGTGAGGGTGAATGTATACCACTGGCCTGGATGTGTGATCAAAGTAAAGATTGTTCGGATGGTTCCGATGAGGCTTCATGCAGTAAGATTGTTTTTCAAAATTTCTATTCCAACAAAATTCGAAATTTGTCCCACTTGTTATTTAATGTCTGTAAAGCACCCAAAAAAAAAAAACACACACACACACCTATACACCTGCAATTGTATATGTACACCTTATTTTTTTAGAGGATTTTTTTTTTTTTTTTTTTTTTTTTTTGAATATTTTGGCTATCTCTTTTCGCAGTAGTAATGCTTTTATCCATGTGTTTTAATTTCTTTTCCTTAAATGGAAAATAGTTAGCTGCTGCTTTTGTTTAGTTTTTATCTTTGTCACATAATTTGGAAATATCCACTGGTTTTTTGGAAATTTTTTAAAAGGAATCAAGTAATAATTATTATATTACCAAAATTAATTTAATTAATAAAAATATTCAAATTATATTTTTTTTTATTTCTTGAAAGGTTTTAAAAAGTTTCCAAACAACCCACTAAGAGATTTCCATACACGTATGCACTTAATACAGACATACGCACATATCCAAAAAAACCTACACACACACACCCAAATGCAAATATGTATGCACTTATTTTACTCCTTTACTTGTTTATCTTAATTAAAACACGTTTTTACTGTGAATTATTTTTTTTTAGAATTTGTGAAATTTTTTGTTAAGAAATTTATTAAATATTTGCTTTCATCTAAGTTGTTGTTTTGAAGTATGTATGTGTGTGTACTTCAAAATGCAACATGTATGTGTCATATATTTACTTAATTTGTTAACAAACTTTTCTCAAAGAGTCCAATATTTACGTTTTATATTTTTAGTTACTTGTTTTTTTTTTTTCTTTGTATTCTGGTGATGGTACACTATACGAGTATATCGTTAGCTAAAATGCAAAAAGGCGTAACTAACAAAAAATTGAAATTGATTTTGTCAACACATGTAGTTTATTGACATTCACAATATTCATTCAAAAAGTCAATTTCCAATTTTTTGTTAGTTACGCATTTTTGCATTTTAGTTTGATATGTATGTTTGTTGTTTAATTTTTTTGTATGTCTTTCTTTGGTGATGGTTTAATGTAATTACACATTTGAAAATAAATATAACGAGTTATGCGGAAAAATACATATTCCTAAAATAAACAAAATATTTTTCATGAGGTCATTAAAGCTTCTGGGAATGTTCGCTGTATCGAACATAGGCTGTATTTCTCCGTTCTTTTGTAACTAATAAATATTTTGTATATATTTTTACTATTATAATTGGTAGGTATGATATTTATATAAAACCAGTAAGGAAAGTAGTAAAGTCGGACTGGGCCGACTATATGATACCCTTCACCACTTTGGGTATATTCTACATATGTATCCTAACAGACGACGCGTTTTTGTTATACATCTATATCTGTACCGATTTCAGGGAAACTTGGCAAAGAACTAATTTATATTACATCAGTAAGTTGTGCCAATCGGCCTTGCAATGGATCTTTTCACTATGCTTAGCAACAGCATATTAGACTTAGTTCAGTACCCTATACCAAAATTCGTCCAAAATTCGAAAGATATATAGGAACTTTGGTGCACCAATTCATAAAATCGGGAGCTATATCTAAATCTGAACCGATTTTCACGAAACTTGGCACACGTCATTCTAGACTTAAATGAGTACGCTCTGCAAAATTTCAGGCGAAACTATATATGGGAGCTATATCTAATCTGAACCGATTTTCACGAAACTTTGCACACATCTTTCTAGACTTACTTCAGTAGGCCATACCAAATTTCGTGCAAATCGAAACATATATAGGAACTTTGGTGCACCATTAACCTTAAATCCGACGAAAATATATATGGGAGCACCATTTTGTCTAAATCTGAACCGATTTCTCCCATTTTAAATAGGGTTTGTCCTTGGGCCAAGTAAATGAGTTGTACCAAATTTCATCCAAATCGGAATATAAATGCGACTTGTACTTTGTTTACAATTGAACATCAGCAGACGGATTCTATGCATATTCTCAAAAGGAACCATGGATATATCTCGATTCCTTTTGCCTCTTACAAACATATGCACATAGACATAATACCCTGTACCACTGTGTGGTGAAGGGTATAAAAAGGGAAAAATAAATCCATTAATTTTATATAAAATATGGGACTTTATTTAACATGCTTCGGAATGTCCGATTTGGGGCAAATATGCACCATTTTGTTGTATGATTTGTTGCCATTCTAAAGGTAACTTCATAATGCCTCTCTCATAGAAGTCCTGCTCTCTATTTGCAAAAAAAAACTCTATTAGTCGGTTTTCACAATCCTCCCTAGACATCAATTTTTTATCATTAAAGAAATTTTGGAATGCAAGTCAATTCCGTACTGTATGGCGAATGCATTAAAACTTCACAACCAACCTCCTGAAGTTTCTGGCGAGTCAATGTAGATGTGTGTGCCTTGGGTTGTCCTTGTGGAACATGAGCATGGTCAGTTCCTATCTAAAAACGGTCCATTTCTTGACAGTAGAGATCAACTCAAAATAAATAATGCCCTTCCAGTCCCACCAAATGCATAGCAGAACCTTCCTGGCCGTTAATACTGGTTTGGGCACCATTTGAGGTGCTTTGACCACAATCGTTTTCACACAGGGTTATCATATGTTATCCATTTCTCATATGTTACAATTGCTAACATGTCGGTCAACATCGATAATTTCTCCGATTTTATCGTCATTTTCGTAATGGATTTCTGTTTTTCCCCAACTTAAATCTTTAATTACACTGTGCGACAAGAACATGTTTTTGCAGGTAACCTTGCAATACTTGTAGATATCTTTCATGCTTCTAACCCGATTCCTTGTCGGTAATTTTCGTAATTAATTTATTGCACCGGTCTCGAATTACCACAAGATGTATTTTTTCATCCGTGCAATAGAATGGTCTAGAATGATGTGTGTTAAGTTTTCTGAAAATCGGTGCAGATTTAGATATAGTTCCCATATATATTTCCGTCCTATTTAATGTAAATGGTCCACCAAAGTCCCTATATATCTTTCGATTTGCACGAAATTTGGCACAGCGTAATGAATTGGGTATAGAATGATGTGTGTTAGGTTTCCTGAAAATCGGTTCAGATTTAGATATAGCTCCCATATATATTTCCGTCCGATTTAATGTAAATGGTCTACCAAAGTCCCTATATATCTTCCGATTTGAACGAAATTTAGCAAAGCGTAGTAAATAGGGTTTAGAATGATGTGTGTTAAGTTTCCTAGAAATCGGTCCAGATTTAGATATAGCTCCCATATATATTTTCGTCCGATTTAATGTAAATGATGCCCCAAAGTCTCTAAATATTTTTCGGTTTGCACGAAATTTGGCATAGCGTTATGAAATAGGTCTAGAATGATGTGTGTTAAGTTTCCTGAAAACGGTTTAGATTTAGATATATATCTGATATATTCTATATCTGACCAAATGAAACATTTAGTATCGGTTGCCGAATGACATATTTATGGATCCAATTTCATTTTACTGGTCCTTTAAAAATGTGACGTCTTTTAGGATTCATCTGTTGAATATACCCAAAGTGGTGAAGGGTATCATATAGTCGGCCCCGTCCGACTTTACTACTTTTCTTACTGGTTTTCAAAATAATAAACCTTTTGTGGGGATAGTATACCAGAGGAATTGCTCCGATGAATTTCAATCGATGTGAAAAAGTTCGAATCAATTCGGATGAACGATTAGCTTTATATAAGATTTCCACAATTCATTGTTTTCACACATCAAATTGTTGGCGCAAATGTATTTGATTGATAGAACTCATATCCAAAACAATATAAGTTGGGTAAAAATATCGTTACTTTTTCAACATTTCTAAGTAGCCCCAATCGACAAGAACTCTTATCAAGGAGCTATGACAGAACGTGGACATTGAACCCGGAAAATGTTCTGACAATTTGTATTTGATCCTCGGAAACCGAGAAATAATTATAGTTACTCACTTGGACTTATATTTAATGTTCTTTGCGAAAATAGTTCCATTAAAACGAGTGGCTGAATTACAGTCTCTTCTGTTGGAAAATGCCCCCGAATTTCCCAACAGGTACATGATTACCAAATTTCAATCGAAAACTCGATAGACCCATAGTCAGTTTGAAGGATATCAATTATGCATATCGATCCGTCCTTCTGTCTATGAATTTTTGTAAAGAAAGTGTAGGTCGCACTTATTATCAAATTGTTGTGAAATTTATCATAGCTCTTTCGTTAAGCCCACAGATGAACCCTATTGGTGTCTTTTCCCTAACCCTAATGCAATTGGTACTTTGATGCGTATACGTATTGTCACTACGTATACGTCACATTGCAACCGCGAATTAGAAATATTGCATCACATTGAATGCTAAATGCAGATTCCCTAAATTGTTAAGTGATCCAATAACAGCCTTGAATAAACTATTATTTATACCCTTCATCATACTGTGGTACAGGGTATAATGGCTTTGGGCATATTTTTCTAACAAGGAAAAGAAATCGAACTATGGGTCTTTTTAAGAAAATGTTAAATAGTAAAAAGAATTTCTGTCAATTGGTAGGATAATTCTTACTTGAAAAAATCAACAGGCATATTCTAGGGATTTTTACAATAGTTTGCATTGATAACCTAAGAATATTGTTTTTACTTAGCCATGTTTTCTATATAAAATTGATCAAAATTTTATTTTATACTTCCGCAAACATTTCTGTAATATAAATTGTGGTGTTGGTTTGATTTTATATATTTATGTGATTTTTTACATATGTAATTTCTGTATAATAACGGTTATGGGTTATTGTCTTTTTTATATGTGAAATCCTTATTATGAAATCCCTATTTTTGCACATTTCTTATATATACACCAAAAATACTAACACAACTACTAATCCTTTTTGGAACAGACAAATATTTGTTAACTAACCACAAAACAGCTACAATTTCCATGACCCAATTTTTAATACAATTTTTCCCTTTTTCTTCTTCTCTGAAATTCTTGCAATTAATCATTTACCCAAAACAACAACAACAACAAAAAAATAACACTTTAAGATGATACCTGTCGCTCTGATGAGTTCACCTGCGGCAATGGCCGTTGCATACAAAAACGTTGGATATGCGATCACGACGATGACTGCGGCGATGGTTCGGATGAGAAGAATTGCGCCAAAGTGCCATGTGGCGCTCATGAATTTACCTGTTCGAATGGCGCTTGCATTCACAAGAAATGGAAATGTGACGGAGAACCAGATTGTTATGATGGCTCCGATGAAGTGGTAAGTAATGTTCAGATGTTTGCGCAATTGTTTTTTATTTTTCTTTTCTTCATTTTGTGAATTTTTACTTGTCATCATAAATGGAAATATTATATTAAAATTGTAGTAGTATTGTTATGTTTGGCTGTGCGAGAAGGAGAGAGAGATCGGGAGGGGAAATAAAACATTAAGAAATGGAAAACAACAATTGGTTACATGAAAAATCCATTTATATTTCCTAGATGTTTAAAACTTTTGTGGAAAGCAACTAGTCGAAGTTGGGAGTACAATATTTAGTTTTAATATGATGAAAGGAGGGTTTATAAACGAACACAAGGGTGTCGTAACAAATTATATGGACTTTTAAAAAACAAAAAAATATTTAAGAATTATATAAAAACATTCTTAAAAATAAGAATGTTTTTAATATGAAAAAAACTTTTTCCTGCATTCAATTTTAAAAAAATATATATGTTAGGACTTGTGAACACTAAAAAGCTAAAAATGTTTTGGCAATTTTGCCTGACACTCAAGGCGTGGATTTAAAGGATGCAGCATTCAAATTTTTGAAACCGAGAATGGTGAGTTCCCTCAAGAAAAAATTTAAGTCTTGAATTAAAAATAATAATAGCAAGTGAAAAGGCGTTAAGTTCGGCCGGACTACCCTCCACCATAGATATACTGACAGGTACTAGAAATGCAAATATAGGGAACATACTAAGAAGTGGACCTACACCGACATTTCTAAAATTTTGTAAACCATAATAGAAATTTCAGAAATATTTAATGGATAATTATATCCTCAGCCTTATGGCTAATGAGGGTGTATACATTTCAGCACGGTTGAAATGTGCCTCATCGAAATATTGGTTCTAGACCCCATGTTTCTTTGGACCAAAAAAATTAAGATTTCATCCAAACTTTGCCCATCTTATTATTTCTTCCAAACTTAGTTCAAATTCAAAGATGGGGAATATCTTTCCACTCCTTCTGGAACCTCCACACAGGGGCTGGGTCTAAATGCGGCTATAGTTCATTATAGAACCTTACGTTCAAATTTTTTATCTCGCTATCCTCCGCAGGTAAAATGATAACATCAGAGTCTTAGAATCAAACTCAAAACGCGGAAAAAATTTGTTAACTATTTTAATATAAACCAGTAAGGAAAGCAGTAAAGTCGGACAGCGTCGACTATATGATACCCTTCACCACTTTGGGTATATTCAACAGATGGAATCCTAACAGATGTCGTACTTTTGAAGGACCAGCAAAATGAAATTGGATACATAAACATGTCATTCTGCAACCTATACTAATTTTTTCAGTTGGTCAGATAAAGAAGCTATATATAAAAATGTGAACCGATTTCAACGATTTCAGGAAATTTAACACACATCATTCTAGACCTAATTCATTACACTGTGCCAAATTTCGTGCAATCGAAAGATATGTAGGGAATTTGGTGCACCATTTACATTAAATCCGACGAAAATATATGTGGGAGCTATACCTAAATCTGAACCGATTTTCAGGAAACTTAACACATATTATTGTAGACCTAATGACATATAGGGACATTTACATAAAATCGGACGAAACTGTATATGGGAGCTATATCTTAATCTGAACCGATTTTCACCAAACTCAACACACATCATTCTACACTTAAAACAGAACGCTCTGCCAAATTTCGTGCAAATCGAGAGATATATAGGGTCTTTGGTGCACTATTTACCCAAAATCGGACGAAAATATATATGGGAACTATATCTACATCTGAACCGATTTTCCCGAAATTTTACACACATCTTTCCAGGTCTTATTCAGTACGCTATGCCAAATTTCGTGCAAATCGAAGGATATATAGGGACTTTGGTGCACTATTTACCAAAAATCGGACGAAAATATATATGGGAACTATATCTAAATCTGAACCGATTTTCACGAAATTTAACACACATCGATCTAGACTTAATTCAGTACGCTGTGCTAAATTTCGTGCAAATCGAAGGATATATAGGGATTTTGGTGCACTATTTACCTAAAATCGGACGAAAATATATATGGAAGCTATATCTAAATCGGAACCGATTTTCACGAAATTTTACACACATCTTTCTAGACTTTATTCAGTACGCTGTGCCAAATTTCGTGCAAATCGAAGGATATATAGGGACTTTGGTGCCCCATTTATCTTAAATCGGACGAAAATATATATGGGAGCTATATTTAAATCTGAACCGATTTTCGTCCAATTTCAATAGGGTTCGTCCTTGGGCCAAATAAGTGAACTGTGCCAAATTTCATCCAAATCGGATCATAAATGCGACCTGTACTTTGTTAACAAAAATACATGGACGGACAGACGGACATGCGTTATTCGACTCGGAAAGTGATTCTATGCATATTCTCAAAAGGAACCATGGGTCTATCTCGATTCTTCTTCCCTTTTACAAACATATGCACAAATAATGTACCACAGTGTGGTGAAGGGTATAAATAAACCGAAATTTGGGGGATACTGTTTTATGGGGGCTACCCTAAAAAATGGTCTAACTTTTATAATTTCTAGCAAGAAAACTTATACCTATTGAGAACCGAAAATATCAAATTATAGATGATTAGTCTGAAAATAATATGGATACTTTTATATAGGACCTAAAAATGGTCCGGTATATCCCATTTTCAACACCAAACATTCTAGGAGTAGTAATATACGTCTGACAGTTGAAATCACGATAGAGCTGTATCAAAGGTGTGTATCAAAGGTACCAAAAGGGATGACCATCTGCGGACTAAATGTACGTTTGGTAAAATTAGTACAATGTGTAGTTGGGGAATCAAATCGTTTTTTTTCTTCAAGATTATGAACCCTTATGGTGATGATGTATCAGAAGGAATGTTCCGATGTGAAAAGTAAGATTTGGATTTTAAAATTTTATTTTTTAAAAATATATTTTTAGAAAAATTTTCAGGTCGTGGATTAAAAAAATATTTTTAAACAATTTGTAAAGCTTGGATTAAAAAAATAATTTTAGACAAATTTTAAAAATACTTTCAAAGGACTCCCAATATATGAACCAAAGAAGTATATATAGTCTATCTGTAAGGAGTCATTAAAGGCGAACTTTAATCCATGGACTCCTTCCCACAGAAAACATCATTTTTATACCCTCCACCATAGTATGGAGGGTATATAAATTTTGTCATTCCGTTTGTAACTCATCGAAATATTAATTTTCGACCCTATAAAGTATATATATATTCCTGATCAGGGTAAAATTCTAAGACGATATAGCCATGTCCGTCCGTCTGTTGCAATCACGCTATCTTCTGCAGGAATTGAGATAGGGTGCTGAAATTTTGTATAGAGTCGTCTTTTGTCTGCAGGCAGGTCAAGTTCGATGATGGGATATGTCGGTCCACGTTTAGGCATAGCTCCCATATAACAGAACCCCCCAATTTTCGGTGTTTGGGCACTAAATGTCTCCACAAAAAATTATGAGTATAGGTCCACTTTTTTATTTTTTCAGTATTTTAGGGGTTTTGATCGTATATTTCACCGAATTGGCTGTAATTTAGAATTTTGAGTTCTTAATAGGTACCAAATTTCTGCACAAAAAATTATGAATATAGGTCTATTTTTTCGGGTAACCCCTATATAAGGGTATCCCCAATATTCGGTATTTTGGGGTTCTTGAGCGCGCTTTTCAGCCGAATTCGCTGCAATTTGGTATTTTGTAGTCGTATATGGTAACAAATCTCCCTACCAAAAAATTTTAATATTCGCCCCCCATATAACCCCCTTTTTATACCCTTCACCACACTGTGGTACAGGGTATTATGTCTTTGTGCATATGTTTGTAACAGACAAAAACAAGATAGATACAGGGTTCCTTTTGAGAATATGCATAGAATCACTTTCTGAGTCGATTTACGCATGTCCGTCTGTCTGTCCGTCCGAATTGGATGAACTTTGGGATAGGTTACTTATTTGACCCAAGAACGAACCCTATTGAAATTGAGAAACATTGGTTTAGATTTAGATATTGCTCCCATATATATTTTCGACCGATTTAATATGAATGGTGTACCAAAGTCCCTATATATCTTTCGATGTGCACGAAATTTGACACAGTGTAATGAATTAGGTCTAGAATGATGTGTGTTAAGATTCCTGAAAATCGGCTCAGATTTAGATATAGGTCCATATATATTTTCGTCCGATTTAAGGTAAATGGTGTACCAAAGCCCCTATATATCTTTCGATGTGCACGAAATGTCGCATAGCGTAATGATTTAGATATAGCTCCCATGTATATTTGTCCGTTTGTCCGATTCTGGCAAGTCTCATTGAAATCGGTACAGATATATATATATGTATATATATATATATATATATATATATATATATATTCTTTAAATTTATTTATATAATTTTGTCCCATTGTAAAAAGCAACCCTATATCTGACCAAATTAAAACTTTAGTATAGGTTGCAGAATGTCTACCCAAAGTGGTGAAGGGTATCATATAGTCGGCCCCGTCCGACTTTACAACTTTCCTTACTTGTTTATATTAAAATAATTATATGATTTGTTCCGGGTTTGGGTTTGGTTCTAAGACTCGTTTGTAATCATTTCATCTGCGGAAGATACGAAAAAACTCATATATATGAACTGTAACCCGCATTTAGGCCTAGCCCCAGAAGGAGTGGACCGATATTCCCCATGTTCGAACTGGAACTAATTTTGGAAGAAATAATAAGACGGGGAAAGTTTGGATGAAATCAACATTTTTTGAAACAAACATGGAGTCTACGACCAATATTTAAACCATAATTGGTCTGTAGAAGTGTCGGTATAGGTACACTTTTTGGTATGTTCCCTATATTTTTATTTCAAGTGTGGAGGTTATCCGAAGTTCGGCCCGACCGAAGTTAATACTTTTTCACTTGTTTTATCTACAAATTACACCACATTTTTCGTTTAGACTTCCTCATTGCCCATTCCAGAACAAACTTGATTTTTTTTTTGCCCCACTCTTTGCTTTTGTCTAAATTAAATAGAGTGAATGTGCCTTTGCATTTATAACCTAAATAAACTCTGACCGCAAAACCATGAAATTTAGCTTAGTATTGCTATCTTCTCCCTATTTCTAACCCAGACCGATTCTATGGCATCCGGCCTTTTTTTCTAAATAAATAGCAAGAGGCAAACATTGCAACCGAGTTCTTTTTTCACTTCTTTTAAAATACAAACAGCAGTTTGCACACATTGACAAAATTGTGAGATGTGTGTATATGTGTGAATGGTTGTGCATTCATGGAAATACGGGATGCTGTTTTGTGTGTATATATATACGCCAGGATATGTTGGACCATATTCTAAAAGAGGGAAAATGCATACGAAAAATGCCATACTGGTTTACTTTATTACTTGTGAGAGTTTCCAGTAGTATATCCCCCTACTATACACCATCCTCCTCCCTTATCAATTTGTTGTCCTGCTTCCCTTTCACCATCATTTCCCTGTAATAGAACACATGGCTGGAGAAATGTTGGCTACCATTCGCCTTGTTCATTTATAACATTACTGCGACTCATTGCATATGTTATGCGAAGGAAGGAAGGAATCTACATAAAGAATGGTAAAAAGGACGAAGAGAGGAACAAAGGAGGGAGAGAAATGTGAACCACACTAAGCACATTTGCCGTTCTTTTATGTCATTTATGCTGGCCAGTTTGTGCGTAGCTGTATGACTGTGTCTCTCTGTGTGTGTGTGTGTGTGTCTTTTTGTGTGTGTATGTGGACACTAGGGTCCTTGCTGCATTTCCTTTTAAACAAAATTAATGTTTGGTTCCCAACCATGTTCACTATGTCGATACCAGCAACCACATAAAACACATACATAGCCAGAGGGTGGACGGCTGGATGGTGGTAGCCAAGCAGTAACGAATGTTTTATGCTACTACAACTACTGCTGCTCCTGCTGTGGTTACACATTCCACCATGGAGCCATAGAGCCAGCCAGCCATCTCCACTGTAGTCTCTGTAAAGAGAATACATTTGTATTTTGTAGCCGACGACCACAACTGCCAAATGGCACTTCAGTGTTAATAAGAAAATATTCTACAGGACTCGTTGCTGCTGTAGCTACTACCTCTGTTGCGGCTGGATGTTACAATGGCAGCCAACGTAATATTGTTATTCGCCAGTGTTGGAATCTCTTGGAAAATGTATTCACCGCCATTTTTCTGGATATTTATTCAATTAATTCAATTGTGTTCAAAATTATATTAGCCGTATAAATAAACGGTGGCCAAGAGCCAAGACAGTTGGAATATGAGCACAAAGAGCAAGGTTTTCATTTTTTGGGCTCTTTTCGTGAAATTCGGTTAATAAGTTTTTTATAGTTTTCATTGATGGAAGATCTTAAAAAACTTCAAAAATATTTTAAAATTATTTATTAAAAAAATCAAATCAAAAAAATTCAATGCCATGGTTCCCATGGCATCTGTTGATGTCCGGCGTCTTAGCTTTCAAAGCCCCCTCTATATCTTCCTAAGGTTGCACAATATGCAGATGCATACCATTGAAGAAAAATATGGCAGTCTGTATGGAAAAAAAGTCCGTCACTACAAGAAAAATCTGCTCTGAACAGGAATGTTCTGGTGTGATGCCAAATGGTTTTCCTTTTCATTGCAACTCCGATCATGTAGCTCATCTCGAAAGAGAAATTAAAAAAAAAAATATTAAAAAAAATCCAAGCTTAGGAAATTTTTTAAAAAAAAGTATTTTATGTAAATGGAGCACCATATAATCAAATTTAGTACGATTCGCACATAATTTTGCACAGCATACTGAATTAGGTCCAAATTTGTGTATGCGAAGTTTTGTGGGAATCGGTTCAGATTTAGATATAGCTCCCATATTCAGTAAACGGTGCGCAAAATCCTCATAATGTAGCGGATTCGCGCAACGCACTGAAGTTACTACATCTTAACATGTGTCAAGTTTTGTTGAAATCGGTTCAAATTTCGATAAAGTTCCCATGTTGAGTTTCATCCGATTTTCAGTAAATTGTGCACCAAAGCCCCAAAATATGGCCGATTCGTACAAATTATGCACAACGTATAGCCTGAAGAATGTAAACTCTTGTGGATATCGGTTAAGATTTAGATATAGCTCCAATATATATTATTGTAGCCCAAACATTGGCCAATTGATACCAAATTAAATATCAGCAAGGAAATTAGTAAAGTCGGAAGGGACCGACTATATGATACCCTTCACCACCTTGGGTATATTCAACAGATGAATCCTAAAGACGTCGCATTTTTACATAAAATTGGACGAAAATATTTATAAAAGCTATATCGAAATCTATGCCGATTTCATCGAAATTTGTAACAGAATATCGTCCACATTTTGGGTTCTTGGATGATGCACCATTTACTTAAAATCGGGAGAAAATAATGGTAGCTCTATACAATTTTTAACCGATTTCAATAAAACTTTCCACATTCTAGGTTATATAAACTGCAAAATTTTGTGTCGATCGGCCTAACTTTGGCGTATTTTGTGCACCTTTAACTTAAAATCGGAAGAAACTATATAAAGGAACTATATCTAAATAGGAACCGATTTCAACAAAACTTATAATAACTCCAATAAGTTGTGCAAAATTTTGTGCCAATCGGACCCACATGGGGAGTTTGGTGCAGCATTTATATCTAACTTCGAGGTTATACTAAGTTCAGTACGAAAGTGCACATCGAAAGATATATGGGGACATTTACATAGAATCGGACGGCATTATATATGGGAGCTATATCAAAATCTGAACTGATTTTCAGGAACACACACATCATTTAGGTCTTTATAACTCTGTAACAAATTTCGTGCAAATCGAAAGATATATAGAGACTTTGGTGCACCATTTACATAAAATCGGACGAAACTATATATGGGAGCTATATCAAAATCTTATCCGATTTTCATGAAACTTCACATACATCATTCTAGACCTAATTTATTACGCTGTGACAAATTTCGTGCAAATCGAAAGATATATAGGGACTTTGGTGCACCATTTACCTAAAATCGGACGAAAAGATATATGGGAGCTATATCTAAATTTGCATCGATTTTCAGGAAATTTTACACACATCATTTTAGTCTCAATTTAGTACGCTATGCCAAATTTCGTGCAAATCGAAAGATATATGGGGACTTTAGTACACCATTTACATGAAATCGATCGAAAATAAATATGGGAGCTATATCTAAATCGCAACCGATTTTCCCAATTTCAATAGGGTTCGTCCTTGGGCCAAATAAGTGACCTATTCGAAATTTATTAAATTGTGATTATAAGTGCGACCGGACATGCATAAATCGACTTAGAATGTGAATGCGATGTGTACCATAGTGTGGTGAAGGGCATTACAAGAATAAAGACTCCCTTCAGCTCTTCTATAAAGACTCCCTTCAGCTCGTCTATAAAGACTCCCTTCAGCTCGTCTATAAAGACTCCCTTCAGCTCATCTATAAAGACTTCCTTCAGCTTGTCTATAAAGACTCCCTTCAGCTTGTCTATAAAGACTCCCTTCAGCTCGTATATAAAGTTTCCCTTCAGCTCGCCTATAAAGAATCCCTTCAGCTCGTCTATAAAGACACCCTTCAGCTCGTCTATGAAAGACTCCCTTCAGCTCGTCTATAATAACTCCCTTCAGCTCGTCTATTAAGACTCCCTTCAGTTCGTCTATAAAGACTCCCTTCAGCTCGTCTATAAAGACTCCCTTCAGCTCGTCTATGAAAGACTCCCTTCAGCTCGTCTATGAAAGACTCCCTTCAGCTCGTCTATGAAAGACTCCCTTCAGCTCGTCTATAAAGACTCCCTTCAGCTCGTATATAAAGTTTCCCTTCAGCTCGCCTATAAATAATCCCTTCAGCTCGTCTATAAAGACACCCTTCAGCTCGTCTATGAAAGACTCCCTTCAGCTCGTCTATAAAGACTCCCTTCAGCTCGTCTATAAAGACTCCCTTCAGCTCATCTATAAAGACTTCTTTCAGCTTGTCTATAAAGACTCCCTTCAGCTTGTCTATAAAGACTCCCTTCAGCTCGTATATAAAGAATCCCTTCAGCTCGTCTATGAAAGACTCCCTTCAGCTCGTCTATAATAACTCCCTTCAGCTCGTCTATTAAGACTCCCTTCAGTTCGTCTATAAAGACTCCCTTCAGCTCGTCTATAAAGACTCCCTTCAGCTCGTCTATGAAAGACTCCCTTCAGCTCGTCTATGAAAGACTCCCTTCAGCTCGTCTATGAAAGACTCCCTTCAGCTCGTCTATGAAAGACTCCCTTCAGCTCGTCTATGAAAGACTCCCTTCAGCTCGTCTATAAAGACTCCCTTCAGCTCGTCTATGAAAGACTCCTTTCAGCTTGTCTATAAAGACTCCCTTTCAGTTCGTCTATATAGAGACTCCCTTCAGCTCGTCTATAAAGACTCCCTTCAGCTCGTATATAAAGACTCCCTTCAGCTCGTCTATAAAGACTCCCTTCAGCTCGTCTATAAAGACTCCCTTCAGCTCGTATATAAAGACTCCCTTCAGCTCGTCTATAAAGACTCCCTTCAGCTCGTCTATAAAGACTCCCTTCAGCTCGTCTATAAAGACTCCCTTCAGCTCGTCTATGAAAGACTCCCTTCAGCTCGTCTATGAAAGACTCCCTTCAGCTCGTCTATGAAAGACTCCCTTCAGCTCGTCTATGAAAGACTCCCTTCAGCTCGTCTATAAAGACTCCCTTCAGCTCGTCTATGAAAGACTCCTTTCAGCTTGTCTATAAAGACTCCCTTTCAGTTCGTCTATATAGAGACTCCCTTCAGCTCGTCTATAAAGACTCCCTTCAGCTCGTATATAATGACTCCCTTCAGCTCGTCTATAAAGACTCCCTTCAGCTCGTTTATAAAGACTCCCTTCAGCTCGTCTATAAAGACTCCCTTCAGCTTGTCTATAAAGACTCCCTTCAGCTCGTCTATAAAGACTCCCTTCAGCTCGTCTATGAAAGACTCCCTTCAGCTCGTCTATGAAAGACTCCCTTCAGCTCGTCTATGAAAGACTCCCTTCAGCTCGTCTATGAAAGACTCCCTTCAGCTCGTCTATGAAAGACTCCCTTCAGCTCGTCTATGAAAGACTCCCTTCAGCTCGTCTATGAAAGACTCCCTTCAGCTCGTCTATGAAAGACTCCCTTCAACTCGTCTATGAAAGACTCCCTTCAGCTCGTCTATGAAAGACTCCATTCAGCTCGTCTATGAAAGACTCCATTCAGCTCGTCTATGAAAGACTCCCTTCAGATCGTCTATGAAAGACTCCCTTCAGCTCGTCTATGAAAGACTCCCTTCAGCTCGTCTATGAAATTTTATAGCCATCACAATATACTATAAAAATCATTTTAATATCCTTTTAATCCTTACCCATTTATCTCCCCTTAACAAAGGATATTTCAACAATTATTTACCATTAATAATTAAATAATAACACAAGTAATCATCATCGTCATCATTTATGGTTGTCATAAATATTTACCAAAGTATTATCACAGACAACAACAACAACAAACACCCACAACAACAACACAATTTCAAACAATAAACCACAGTGGTAAATGCATTTACTTCGTCTCCCTTTCATTTTGGATCGCTCGCTCGCTCACACGCTGACAATAAACGCCCACGATTAAACTGCAATTGCGGAGAAACTGAAAACAAAAATGATTTCCCTAAACAAAGGCAAATGAAGGAACTACAAAAATGGTCAAATGAAATCCCCGGGAAAACGAAACGACAACAACAACGACAGACAGACAGACAAAAACAAAACTATCCGCACAACTGGCAATGGGAGTCCATAATTTATGCATTACTGACTGCCTGAGCGACTGACTAGCTTTTGTTTTGGTTTTGGCCTCTCTCTATCTCTCCTTGCAGTCAGTGCCGGGGATACAAGCCAACAAACATAATAAAGCTTCGCCCGACAAAAGCTATTTAAAAAACAATTCCCTTCACTAAGGCTAAGACAAACCATCTATTTATGCCTCCCCCTCTCCACGCTCTCAGTTCAGTTGCGCTCCGCTCTGAAAAGTGAACCCAAAAAACAAAAACCCTCCCCGTTATATATCATCAACAAAATTCCAAGACTTTTTGGCCATTTTGTTGTGGACTATCCACAAAATATGCAAGGAATATTTTTTGCAGTTTTCGTTACCATTTCTCCTATAAGTATGCAATGGAAAAGAGAGAAAATGGAATATAAAAAATACATATACAAAACCATGCCATTTAAAATTGCATAAAAGTTTCTCACAAAATAACCACTAAGATTTATGTGGCCAGAATATAAAGACACCACCACCAGCAAACCCACCAACTCTGGAAAAACTCCAAGCTAGCATCATAAACTTATTTTGTTCCATTTGGTCAGTGTTATATTGTTTTGTTGTTGTTGCCGCTGCTGTTGTGGCATACAAAATTTGTGGTCCACAAACAAATTGGTAGTTTGTAGTTTTTAAAGAATAACGAAAATTTTAAAGTATACATTACGGCGAAATTTATTTACATGAATGAATTTGAAAGGAGCTGAAAGGAGTCTTCATGGACGAGCTTAATGGGACCCCACCCCTATTGCGGTTTCAATAAATAATTAATTTTGGCTTTCTAACATACACTAATTCAAGAATGCCCCTTTAAAATTTTCAAGTGAAAATCGCAGGGAGGAACTGAGAGAATCTTCATATATCAGCTGAAGGTAAACAGTACTGCCATGATGTAGGGCGTCTTTATTCGATAGCTAAATACTATCTTTAAAGACGAGCTGAGGCACAAGGAATGTTTTTAAATGTACTGAAGCTTAGGAATATTTGAAGATGATCTAAAACTCAAGACCTGAAAGGTGTACATAGGCCACTGGTTTACCTCGACCTGGCCCTGGTCCTTCTGTTCGTTTGTAAAGACCCCAGTACGTATGTAAAGACCCTGTCAGACACTCAGCTCTTCCATAAAAGCTCTTACCGAAGGATATTAAAACTTCGCATATGACTGTATGGCTCTTTAGCCCTTGTGATCCTCATAAAAGCCTCCCTAACATTTTGTCCTGCTGTACAGACGCCCTAGTTTGACCACAAGATTCCATGTCTCTTCATCAAATATATCACCCACACTTCTCTTGGTTTATATATGCTATCAGTTCGTTTGTAAAACCATTCCCAACAAGACTATTTGCCTCTTCTCGATATTGATATTGAATATCCTTTTCCACTCTTCATAAAGATTTCATGGCCCTGGTCTATAACACCCTTGGACATTCTCATTTTCCTTTGTGTTCGTTTGTAGAGCTTCCCCTGTCTTTCAACATGCCAATAGGGACTTTCTCTTTTAATTCCAGCTATATGCAAAGACTACATAGTCCTTCAGTTTGTCTTAAGAGATTCTATGGAAATTCTGCTTCCCCATATTTCCCCAGCATTACAGTTCGCCCATAGAAAATTCATTCACCCCAAAAACTTGTCTAGCAGGATTCAATGTCATTTCAGCTTGCCTATGAAAAGACAGCGAGCTTATCGTTTGTTTAGACGGACACTCAGGTCTCTAGTCCCTCCTTTTGCTTATAGCAATTCCGATCGATATACCAGTTTTTGGACCCTTTTTATAAAGTCGTTAAAGATTTCCCGGTTTTACGTCGTCAATAAGGGCTTATTGGTCTTTTAGCTCTTTCCCTGGGCTTCCCTGGTCCCTGGTCCTTCAACTTTTTAATAACGACTTCCTACCGCTTCAGATCACCCTCAAATACTAGTTTACCTGCATTTCGGGTTATTCTCTGATCTCCAACCATTCAGCTTGTCTTCAGAGATTCTATCAAAATTCTGCTTGCCTATGAATATTCGCTAACCTTTCAGTTCGCCCATAGATAATTCACGGCCCCTAAAATTCTGATAGTTTTGCAAGTTTTTGGGCCCTTTTTAAGACGTTGTTGACCTTTCGGCTCTTTCCTGGTCTATTATATCTCGGCTTTCTTGGAATTAATTTATTTTCCTTTGCCGTCGTCTTTAGAGAGTCCCTGGTCCTTCTACTTGTCAAAATCGACTTCCTACCGATTCTGATCGCACTCAAATACATTTTAACCTCCATTCCGAGTTCTTCTTTAACCTCCAACCATTTGTGAAGACTCCATAGTCCTGCAGTTTGTCTTGAGAGATTCAATGGAAATTTTTTTTGTCTATGAATATCCGCCGGCCTTTCAGTTCGCCCATAGAGAACTTACTGCGACTAAAATTTGTCTAAATTGATTCAATGGCATTTCAGCTTGCCTATAAAGACACCGGGAGCAATCCATTGGTTTATAAGGACACAAAGGCCGCCTGTCCATTATTAAGCTTATAGTCAACTAGATCGTTAGACAGATTTTTGGAAGCTTTTAACACGTTGTTAAAGATTTCCTGACTTCATGTGGCCAATAAGGGAAGATTTCATGAAAGAAGATTTCATGGCATAGATTGCCTTTGACGACTGTCAGAACTTTTAGTTGATACAATAGGACTCACTGTCATTTATTCTATCTGTAAAAATCTTTAGACCTTCTAATCACAGCATAAAATCCTTTTATTCCTACAGTGACTTGACAAAGAATTACTGACCTCTTGCCACCAATAAAGGCTTTCGAGTCTATCGGCATGCCATGAGTGAACTTATTTAAGAGTATACCATGGCAAGTCTCTTGTTCTAAGTTTCTGTTAGTTTATAAAGACTCCCTAGCATCTAGTTCATCTGCAATGACGCTCATGGGCTTCTGAACAACCATAAAGCCATTTTAACCCATCCATCTCAGCTCTTAAGATGTCCAGGCCTTTACAGGAACTTCAGATCCACGGTTAAGATTTCTGCCCATCAATAAAGGCAATCTGTTTCTTCAGCACGCCATATAGTGAGTTTATCTAAGGACACCCCAGTTGGTGAGTTTATCTAAGGACATCTTTTTATTATAAGGACACCCTGTCTGGTATATCTTTAATGGCCCGCTAGGTCTTCTGATCGCACATATATTCCTGTAAACCTCTTAGCTCATTCATTACGATTCTCATCTGCCAAAATTCCCTGGCCCTTCAGCACGGTCCTTTATCTGATATAGAAATATTCCTTGGCCTTCCAGATCGTCTATTCAGACAATACTCCTCAACTTCCTGATCAAGATTCGCGTTTTGTCTACACCGACTTTTTCGTCCATCCACTTGCTTATAAAGACTATCTGGCCTCCATCTCAACTTTTGAGATTTTCTGACCTTTATCGGCGCTTGGACACCCCAGTTTGTGGTATATCTTTAATGACCCGCTAGGCCTTCTAATCTCCCATATATTCTTTTATATCTCTCTCAGCTCATTCATTAGCTGCCACTTCAGCTCGCCTGCAAAAATTCCCAGGCCCTTCAGCAGGTATAAAAATATGTCATGGCTTTTCAAAGCGCCTATCCGGACTTTTTTACTTCAATTTGCCTTGGTGATTCAGTCCGGTTAGATATAGAGATATTCCTTGGCCTCTCGGATCTATTGTCTATTCAGACAATACTCCTTAAGATAAAGACTCTCCAACCTCCATCACAACTCTTAAGATTCCCTGGCCTTTGCCGGAGCTTCAGGTCCTCGGTAAAGATTTCAGCCCATCTGCAAAGACAATCTGCTCCTTCAGCACGTCATATGGTGAATATATATAAGGACACCCGTTTTTTTTTTTTTAAGAACACCCCAGCCTCTAGTATATCTATAATGACCCGCTAAGCCTTGTGATCGCGCATTTATTATTTTTAACCCCTCAGCACATTCGTAATTTGTAGACTGTCTACACAAATAGCCTGGCCCTTCAGTAGTTAGAAAAATATATCATGGCTTTTCAAAGCGCCTATCCGGACTTGTTTACTTCATTTCCTTGGCTCTTCACGACTCCCCGCCTTTCAGCTCTTCTGTATAGATCTCATGACTCCTCAGCTCGTTCAGCTGTAAGGAATATTATAAGTTTTAAACCTTCCAAACCGACCTTCTAAACTTTAAGATGGTCGAAAAAAATTGCTGGAACATCAGTTCGCTTGTAAAATGTCCATAAAAATCCCATAGACAAAGACTTCTGATCCTTCAGTTTATCTATAAAAACTCCCTAGCATCCAAGGATTATACTTGTCTTTTGGTATTGGGTTTCCTTTCCAGGTATTCTCAATGGAAAAGAGAGCCAAGATGAGGCGAGGAAGCTAACTATGGTCTTCCAATTTTGAAAATATTTCTAACTCTCCATTCTCCAATTTTTTCATATAAATATTTAGCATTTCCTTCACTTATAACTAGCCTTGAAAGAACAAAAATCTGCAACCATCATCCCGATTTTTTTTTTCATTTTTTTCTGATTATTTTATAAACTCAGTTTTTTCCGACAAAATAAAGCAAGGAAATTGCAACAACAACAAAAAGGAACACTTTATGTTCAATGCTTTTGGGATATTTGAATTCGTATGAAAAGAATTGGCAATGCTATAGTTTGGTTGCTAGCTTGGCAGGACGAGGATATGAGGCCAGTAACGTCATAGTGAAGATTGTTTTATTGGACATTTCCCAGAGGCTCTTTTTGCTTCCTCGGCAAAGGCTTCCAGGGAAATGAATATGATATTGGGTGAGTGTGTGCGGAATACTACATGTGTTGTGTATGTAGTTCGTGTGGTATTTGAGATGGCTAAACCAAAGCAATATATGAGGGTATCAGAGGAGAATTCGTTTTTTTCGTCCTTTTTTGCTTAAATGGGAACAAGAACACTTGTTTTGATGTTTCAGGGTGGTATGAAGAATTTTTCAATTTAAAATCGGTGTAGTGTTTGATTACATCTTTTTCAGTCGGAATATTTTTTTATTAGCTCTATATAAGTCACTAAGGTATAGCAAATTCCGCAAAAAAAAGGTAAACTAATAGGGAACAGAAAAACTGCCATCCTTGTACCCATACCGTGGAATTTTTTAGACTTCGAATTTCTAATAGAGGTCTATATAAGGATATGGGCTTCAAATAATTTAATATAAATATCTCTCGTATTGCAGTTCAAGTTCCCTTCGGTACTTTCCTCAATTTCCCTTCTATTCCCCCACATTATTTTTCTGAGGAAAACACGCATCCTACTTAGCCCGCTATGCTATGTTCATCTCAAAACAAATTAACTGTAATTTCTACTGCAATGGACAATCATTTGTGTGAATCAATTTGGGAGGAAGAAAAAAAACAAAAACACAGGGAGAGAGAAAGCAAAAGGAGAAGAAAAAACTAAATTCTAGGAAATACTTCATCCAAAGGACACCGAGGCGAAGTGTGAATGTGAGAAAATTATAGTAAAACACAATGTTTTAGACAAAACAGAACTAAGTTAACGGCCAATGTCTAGGTGCCTGGCAGCCAACCATCCGACCGACCTCCTTACAGCCTGTCAATGCTGTCAAAGTCTTGTAAAATGTGAATCAGGACACAATACCGAATGGCGGCTATTTTAAACTGCCACTGACCGAAAGTGTTTCTAGACAAAACAATAAAAGGGTGAATAACGGGATCGAATTCTGGGAAATAGAAAACAAAGCGAACTTCCCAATTTAAAGAAGTTTAGTTGACACGCCAATGAAAGTAAATTGAATCGTATTTGGCAAAGGGAAGGTATATTCGACTTCGGGTTTAGTATGTAATAATGAGAGACCTGACTTGTAGAGTTGGTTTGTTCCGGAATGCAGTGGTCGATATTAGGTCCGATTCTTTCGTCCATAATTTACTTTTTTTCTAATCATTCCTTTTTGCATGTACGCTTATTGACCGAATTAACTGAGCTACCAATGAACGACTTTCCCTTTTTTGGAGCGAACCGAAAGAGAACAAATCACATTATAAATGAAATTGCCCAATTCTACTGGCCTATACTCAAGCAATATAGGCATACTAACCTGCCTTCAGTTCGTATTTACGCACCCTGACTCGCCTGCATGTCACTAAACAGTCTAGCCGGTCAGCTTCTCCACAGAAATATATTCACTGACCCGTAAGAAATAGACTTAGTGGCCACGTAGACCAATAGCTCGTTTGAACCTTTAGCTTGTCTATATAGTCTCCCATGTCCGACCGGCTAGCACGTCCATCTAAATTCTTGTGGCCCAGTTAATTTCTACAGATCGCCGGTATAAATTCTCTGGTCCAAAAGCTCATCTAATGATGCTATCTGACCATTTGGATAATTTATAGGGATACAACGAACCCGCAGCTCATCTATAGAAACTTCGTGGGCTACAGCTCAGTTATAGAAATTCTCAAACTCCTTCAACTCACCCACAAACACTACCTTTTCACTCTGCTCTTCTTCTTTGGACTCTCAGCCTGGCTGAATAGCCTAGTCTCAATATGCTCTTTGACTTCCTAAAGGGCTATAAAAACTCCTAGAAATATATCCACAAAAACTCCTTTCCCGTAAGACTCCCTGACTCTGCAGCTCAGCTGTAAATATTCCTCGGATTTTTAGCTTTCCCATGCACATTCTTACCTACAAAATACAAAATAGTTACTCTGAAAGCTCTCCTAGTCTCTTAGCTATTCTAAAAAACTCTTTGATCTTCCGAAGCGATGTAGAAAATGCCAGACCTTCAGACCGGCTTCATTTCATCTATGAAAACTTCTTGGTCTATAAAGATATATAGCATTTCATCTCGCCTATGACGACTACCTGGACTTTAGCGTCTATAAGGACTTCCTGAACTTCAGATCGTCCAGAGAAACTTCCTTAGCTACAGCTCTATAAATACTTCCTGAAATTCAGCTCATCTATATGGTCCTACAGAACTTCACCTTATCTGTGACGATTACCTCAGCTTTAATCTCTATATGAATTTCCTACGCCCTATTCTGTTATAGAAATCACTATTCAGCCAGGCTGAATTGAAGATTTCCTATAGAAATCACTATTCAGCCAGGCTAAATTGAAGATTTCCTATAGAAATCACTATTCAGCCAGGCTGAATTGAAGATTTCCTATAGAAATCACTATTCAGCAAGGCTGAATTGATGATTTTCTATAGAAATCACTATTCAGCCAGGCTGAATTGAAGATTTAATATAGAAATCACTATTCAGCCAGGCTGAATTGAAGATTTCCTATAGAAATCACTATTCAACCAGGCTGAATTGCAGATTTCCTATAGAAATCACTATTCAGCCAGGCTGAATTGAAGATTTCCTATGGAAATCACTATTCAGCCAGGCTGAATTGAAGATTTCCTATGGAAATCACTATTCAGCCAGGCTGAATTGAAGATTTCCTATGGAAATCACTATTCAGCCAGGCTGAATTGAAGATTTCCTATGGAAATCACTATTCAGCCAGGCTGAATTGAAGATTTCCTATGGAAATCACTATTCAGCCAGGCTGAATTGAAGATTTCCTATGGAAATCACTATTCAGCCAGGCTGAATTGAAGATTTCCTATGGAAATCACTATTCAGCCAGGCTGAATTGAAGATTTCCTATGGAAATCACTATTCAGCCAGGCTGAATTGAAGATTTCCTATGGAAATCACTATTCAGCCAGGCTGAATTGAAGATTTCCTATGGAAATCACTATTCGGCCAGGCTGAATTGAAGATTTCCTATGGAAATCACTATGCAGCCAGGCTGAATTGAAGATTTCCTATGGAAATCACTATTCAGCCAGGCATTTTTCTATAGAAATTCTTATTCGGTCTGGCCGAATTGAAGATTTACAAAGATTTCTTTCGTCAAGAAGAACCCTCAGTGGCTTAAAGCGCTTCCTCAAGTCTCATATCACATCTCCTGTTACATTGTATTGCTTTTCTTTGCCTTTGCGACAAAAGACTCAACTTTGGCATTGATGGGATCGGAATTTTTAGTAAAGAGGAGAAAAAATAAAGCGGTCATCCCGACCAGTTTTAATTCAAGTTGTAATTAATCCCCAAAGTTGTTGCAACAAAACCATGGAACAGCAGTTTCAAGACCATTCAGCTCAAGACCATAACAAATGAAATGTTTTTTCAATGAATCGAAGTGAGTGGCCGGACGGACGGTCGGCCGGCAGATGAACATGTTGATTGCTTAGATTACTTGCGGACTTTTGTGGCTCATCAATGCAGTGGAAAACTTTTTCTGTTTCATTTTTTTGGAGTTGAAGTTTTAAATTCCGGATGCTGGTTGGATATGTTTTTGTTTTCCGCAGAGTTTTGGGAATTGATACAGGTTTGGTATTCAAATGGTTTGATTGAGAGGAATTTTTGTCATAATGGATTTTTTTTTTTTTGTTTTTTTGGATTGTAGTGTACCAAAACGACTCAGATCCAAACCAATTTATCATCCCCTTTAAATCAGGATAGCTTAACAATTGTTTTCCTATATTTACTCATCATTTGATTTCTTTCCCCCATTTTGCAGGGTTGTAAAAATGTAACCAACACCAAGGTACCCTGCCTGCCCCACGAATTCCAATGTAAGGATCGCATTACCTGTCTACATTCCAGCTGGTTGTGCGACGGCGAACGTGACTGTCCCGATGGCGATGATGAGGTCCAAAGTAATTGTAAAAATCGTACATGTCGTCCCGATCAATTCCAGTGCAGCGATCGCTCCTGCATTGCTGGTCATCTGACATGTAATGGACAAAATGATTGTGCCGACAAAAGTGATGAGCTTAATTGCGGTAAGTCCAGATTCAAATTCTTTTTTCTCCTTCTTCGTATAGCTTAAGGAAATTACATCAAATTCTAATTTCCTTTCTATTATTGGTTTTGTTTTTGGGTGGTATTCGTTTGCTGCAGGCATTCGTAAGCAAACCGTATGCGATCCAGTAACGCACTTCGATTGTGGTGGTGGACAATGTATTCCTTTGACCAAGGTTTGTGACAAACGCAAGGATTGCCCCGATGGTGAAGATGAACCGGCCAATATGTGTGGTATTAATGAGTGTGCCCTGGACAATGGTGGCTGTATGCATAAGTGTGTGGATCAACCGATTGGCTATCGATGTGAATGCGAAACGGGGTAAGAGAAACAAAAAAACCCATATTCAGCCAATTGAAAAATGTCCATGGGAAATATAATTCAGCCGGGCTAAATTGAAAATTTACTATAGAAATCTCTATTCAGCCGGGCTAAATTGCAGATTTCCTATAGAAATCTCTATTCCGCCAAGCTGAATTGAAGATTTCCTATAGAAATCTCTATTCAGCCAGGCTGAATTGAAGATTTCCTATAGAAATCACTATTCAGCAAGGCTGAATTGAAGATTTCCTATAGAAATCACTATTCAGCAAGGCTGAGTTGAAGATTCCCTATCGAAATCACTATTCAGCCAGGCTGAATTGAAGATTTCCTATAGAAATCACTATTCAGCCAGGCTGAATTGAAGATTTCCTATAGAAATCACTATTCAGCCAGGCTGAATTGAAGATTTCCTATAGAAATCACTATTCAGCCAGGCTGAATTGAAGATTTCCTATGGAAATCACTATTCAGCCAGGCTGAATTGAAGATTTCCTATAGAAATCACTATTCAGCCAGGCTGAATTGAAGATTTCCTATAGAAATCACTATTCAGCCAGGCTGAATTGAAGATTTCCTATAGAAATCACTATTCAGCCAGGCTGAATTGAAGATTTCCTATAGAAATCACTATTCAGCCAGGCTGAATTGAAGATTTCCTATAGAAATCACTATTCAGCCAGGCTGAATTGAAGATTTCCTATGGAAATCACTATTCAGCCAGGCTGAATTGAAGATTTCCTATGGAAATCACTATTCAGCCAGGCTGAATTGAAGATTTCCTATAGAAATCACTATTCAGCCAGGCTGAATTGAAGATTTCCTATAAAAATCACTATTCAGCCAGGCTGAATTGAAGATTTCCTATAGAAATCACTATTCAGCCAGGCTGAATTGAAGATTTCCTATAGAAATCACTATTCAGCCATGCTGAATTGAAGATTTCCTATAGAAATCACTATTCAGCCAGGCTGAATTGAAGATTTCCTATAGAAATCAATATTCAGCCAGGCTGAATTGAAGATTTCCTATAGAAATCACTATTCAGCCAGGCTGAATTGAAGATTTCCTATAGAAATCACTATTCAGCCAGGCTGAATTGAAGATTTCCTATAGAAATCACTATTCAGCCAGGCTGAATTGAAGATTTCCTATAGAAATCACTATTCAGCCAGGCTGAATTGAAGATTTCCTATAGAAATAACTATTCAGCCAGGCTGAATTGAAGATTTCCTATAGAAATCACTATTCAGCCAGGCTGAATTGAAGATTTCCTATAGAAATCACTATTCAGCCAGGCTGAATTGAAGATTTCCTATAGAAATCACTATTCAGCCAGGCTGAATTGAAGATTTCCTATAGAAATCACTATTCAGCCAGGCTGAATTGAAGATTTCCTATAGAAATCACTATTCAGCCAGGCTGAATTGAAGATTTCCTATAGAAATCACTATTCAGCCAGGCTGAATTGAATATTTCCTATAGAAATCACTATTCAGCCAGGCTGAATTGAAGATTTCCTATAGAAATCACTATTCAGCCAGGCTGAATTGAAGATTTTCTATAAAAATCACTATTCAGCCAGGCTGCATTGAAGATTTTCTATAGAAATCACTATTCAGCCAGGCTGAATTGAAGATTTCCCATTGGAAACCCCATTCATCGTAGTTGAATGACAGATTTTCTTTTGGGAAAACATATTCAGCTGAGCTGAATTAAATTGTTAAATTGTAGAAAAACCACATACAAATTACCTAACTTTATTTTGCTCCCTGTTTACCCATTTCTCTCTCTCTCTTGTTTTGCAGCTATAAATTAATTAACAACAAAACCTGTGTGGACATCGACGAGTGCGCCGAAAATCCCGGTGCCTGTTCCCAAGTCTGCATTAATGAAATTGGCGGCTATAAATGTGAATGTATCGATGGGTATATGCGTGACCCACGCAATCACACCCGTTGTAAGGCCACCGAGGGTCATGCCTCATTGCTGTTGGCACGTCGTCATGATATACGGAAAATTGCTTTGGATCACATGGAAATGACATCGATTGTGAATAATACAAAATCAGCGACAGCTTTGGATTTCGTTTTCCGCACGGGAATGATCTTTTGGAGTGATGTGACCACACAAAGCATTTACAAGTGAGTATTTAGGGTTTTTGGGGGTGCTGCGGGGTACTGTTTAAAAATCCACAAAATTTGAAATGCCAATGAGGTTTGTGCATAATAAATGTGTGGGTGTGTTTCTGTTTATGTGTGTGTGTTGGGCGGGAATTGAATGAAAGACCACCCTGGCTTAGTTAAGCTCTCCCCACATTTGTTGTAATGTTCCGCATATACACACTTCCATGTTCATTGCTAACTGGATTAAATGAGATTTCCGTATGCCTGTCATATCAACATCCCATCCGCCACATAAGGTCTATTGTTGAACTTATATCAGTACTACCTGAAATGTAAAAAAAAGTTCTCTTGATTATGGTTGATGACATTTTTGTTTTTCCCCATGGAAACCACTAGGTGGTCCACATGGTAGGGTTTTAATTGAAATTTTCAGCACGCCAAAAAAAAACTTCGTTGAGGGTAGATATTTTTAAATTAACTTATTTGTATTTATTCGGAGGGAGGGTTGTTTAGTGTGGCGCCCAACTGAACAGCTGGAAGTCGATCCTTTAAATTTGTTTGCAATCCAGCCAGGACTTTTTTGTGGCTTTTTTGATAATTACAAACGTTTAGTTGTTGTTGTAATTTAATTAAAGTCTCCCCCAAAAAATACAATTGGGGATGGTTTTAATATTCAGAGGGTCGGATAATGGATTTTTAATATAATGTAATATGTTTTACTATTCCGCATGTTATTTTAAAAATCCATCGGATTGGATTTAAAATAAAAATATGATTTGGTCCCTAATAGGCTTGAAATTATTAACAAAAAAATTTCCCATAGCCCTTAAAAGTCGTGAATTAAAAAAAAAATATTTTGTCAAGGGTCCTTGATTGGCGTGGAGTTTTAAAAATATATTTCCAGAGTCCTTGTTTGGTGTGGAGTCCTTTATTAAAAAATTTTATCTATAGCGTAGATTTGTAAAAAAATTTGAGGTCCTTAAGCGTGGATTTTAAGTCACAATTAAAACATATTAAATAGGGTCCCTGATAGGCCTGTCTACGCTTATCAGTAGATTTGTAAAAAAAATAAGGGTCCTTGATAAATGTGATTCTTTTATTTTTTCCAGGGTCCTTAATAGTTGTGGATTTTTAAAAAATTATTTTCCATGGTCCTTAATAGGTGTGGATTTTTAGAAAATATTTTTCTTGGTAGGCGAGGATTTGAAAAAAATATATTTTCCTGCATCCTTGATAGGCGTGGATTTTAAAAAAATATTTTCCTTGATAGTCGTGGATTTTTGAACAAATATTTCCCATGGTCCTTAATAGGCGTGGATTTTAAAAAAAATATTTTCTTTTATAGGCGAGGATTTGAAAAAAATATATTTTACTGCGTCCTTGATAGGCGTGGATTTAAAAAAAAATATTTTCCTTGATAGGCGAGGATTTGAAAAAATATATTTTCCTGCGTCCTTCATAGGCGTGGATTTTTAAACAAAATGTTTTCCTTGATAGGCGAGGATTTGAAAAAAATATATTTTCCTGCGTCCTTGATAGGTGAGGATTTGAAAAAAAAATATTTTCCTGCATCCTTGATAGGCGTGGATTTTTAAAAAATATTTTCCTTGATAGGCGAGGATTTGAAAAAAAAAATATTTTCCTGCATCCTTGATTGGCGTGGATTTTTAAAAAATATTTTCCTTGATAGGCGAGGATTTGAAAAAAAATGTTTTCCTGCGTCCTTGATAGGCGTGGATTTTTAAAAAATATTTCCTTGATAGGCGTGGATTTGATAGGCAAGGATTTTTCAAAACTATTTTCCTTGATAGGCGAGGATTTGAAAAAAATATATTTTCCTGCATCCTTGATAGGCGTGGATTTTTAAAAAATATTTTCCTTGACAGGCGAGGATTTGAAAAAATATATTTTCCTGCGTCCTTGATAGGCGAGGATTTGGGAAAAAATATTTATATTTTCCTGCTTCCTTGATAGGCGAGGATTTTTAAAAAAATATTTTACTGCGTCCTTGATAGGAGTGGATTTTAAAAAAAAATATTTTCCTTGATAGGCGAGGATTTTTAAAAAAATATTTTTTGCTGCGTCCTTGGATTTTTAAATTGGAGTTGGGGGTTAAAAAAAAAGATTTTCCAGGGTTCTTGATTGGCGTGGAGTTTTAAATCAATATTTTCTAGAGCTCCTTGGCATGCATGGCTTATTAAGACTGAATTAAAAAAGAATATTTTCTAGGATCCTTGAAGGCGTGGATTAAAAAATATCTAGAGGTCCATGATATGCGAAGATTTAAAGAAAATTTTTTTAGCGGTCCCTGATAAGCATGTATTATTAAGCAAGAATTAAAAATATATTTTCCAGGTTCCAGGGTAGATTTAAAAAAAAATCTATAGGACCTTGATAAACGTTGCTTTTTAAGTCATAATTAAAAAATATTTACTTG